>NW_028281036.1:1472500-1777500 GCF_059751285.1 Brachycentrus maculatus | reverse complement strand
TACTAGCAATATAGTGTCATATGCACTATTGGGTGCGGATAAGGTCAGTATTAGTACACTTCTTACTTTTGTTGCAGTATAAATATGTCTTTGTGATCATGAATTATATATGTATGTATATATATATATATATATATATATATATATATATATATATATATATATATATATATATATATATATATATATATATATATATATATATATATATTTATATATATATATATATATATATATATATATATATATATATATATATATATATATATATATTTATATATATATATATATATATATATATATATATATATATATATATATATATATACATAAACATTTTTTTATTTGTTTCTCCTTTTAACAATTGTAAACGCGACTAGTTTCGAGAACTACAGATGTTCTTGAAACTAGTCTTTATGGTGAAGTAGTTTATTAATGTTCTCAACAGTGGTCTTACAGAAGTGTTTTAATTAAATATCAAAATCATCATGATATTCTACAAAGTTAAAACTATATAATCAATAAAAAATGTAATAATATATACAATCAATTTGTATTGAGCTATTTTATTGAATGAATCATCTTTTAAAACGTCACCATATACATATGTTATACATATCTAGACATTGTCTCAGCTCAAGGCGTTTGTCAAATGAATATGGGATTCCCATAGTACACGAGCTGGCCAAACAATGGAAGACTCCGGCTCCGCAGAAATTGTACTTCCTTTCATTACAGGCAAACCTCGATATAACGGACCTCTATTTAACGATCTTCGGATATAACGGACAAAAATCCGGTTAAATGTAAAAAATAAAAAAAAACCTGTAAATATTATACATGCTTAAATCCAAGTGTTGCCGATTTTTTTTTATTACTATATGTTAGATAACGAAGTTTAACTATATTATACGCATTTTCGTAATTTTAAAGAGTTGATTGTAAAAAAAACAGCATACTTCAAAAGTGCAAAAAACACTTGATTCTTTTTCAACGCAGGATTACCGAAAGCATACGTGTCGATATCAAATAGCATCGTCACTTCACGACGAGTGTCCTATTTTTATATAACGGAATTTCAGCTTCAACCTGTCCGGGAGTATGGAAGTAAATGAACGTCAGTGCTAATTTTCCTCAAAGTAGACTTGTTGGTATTATAGCAATGGCATCTGTGGATATTTGTATGTAATTTTGTAAAAAATATATAAAAAATCTGCGTTGATGTTGTGCGATGTTGTGCGATGGGGAAGAGAAAGAAGACTTTTCTGGAGAAATCATGTGGGAAGAGCGAGTTCGGATCGAGTGGTGAGGATAGCAGCGGACAGCAGCATAAGCGGGATCAGACCCCCAGGAAGACCACCTAAACGATGGAGGGATAGCTGGTCTTCCACCTCCCAGGAGTGGACCGGAGAATGACAGGGCTTAGTCCAAAAAAAAAAGAAGAAGAAGAAGAATAAAAAATCATGTAAAGATGGTGTGTTTTATTATTCTTTTTACATAATTTCTATCTTTATAATATAATACATAGATTCCTCGAAAAAAATCATGGAAAAGAAACCTACTTCCAGAAAGAGTCAGACATCAATTATATTACTCCCGGAAAGGTTAACGGACACTCACTCCCTCCAATTGGTCCGTTATATAGAGGTTTAACTGTATTCGTAGAAATCAATCACGACAAACAGTGGCTAAGTCAGTTACAGTGGCTGATTCATTTGATTGCAATATCCAGGAAGGACCTTGTGTCGGCTAATAGGACCTCAGGTCCAACGATCGCGATCAGAGTGATCACACCAGTAGTCGAACGCTTCTCATCTCGTGAGGTCGCGGTTCGACTCCCGGCGGCAGTTCGTATCGGCTAATTTATCGCGAACTCCTTGTCTTTTATGCTGTCAAAAGAAAAGGGAGTACCGAAAGCCGCGAAGGCCTGAAAAGTAGTGTGATTTAAAAAGTAATGTGAAAAAAAATTAAGGTATTTCTGTTTATAAATAACGGTGTTGAATTGGTGTTCACCTTGTGATGATTGGTTTTCTTTTTTGATGGTCTCGAAAATTTTAAAGGTATTTTTTCTAACACTCTCCTTATCATTCATCGTTCATTCACTGTGTAATACTAGTTTAAAGTGAACGATAACATAAAGTGAACGATATATGATATGGAGAGTGTAATATTACCATACTATGTAAACAATGCTTTTAATATACATTTTTTTTTCTATTTATCTAATGGTGTTAAATTGGTGTTCTTCTTCATCTTTGTGATGATTGGTTTGTTTCTCTTACGGTCAGTCTCAGCTTGTTTCGAAAAATTTTAAAGACTTTTTTGCTAACACTCTCCTTATCATTCATCGTTCACTTTGTGTAATATTAGTTTAAAGTGGTATTACACAAAGTGAACAATGAATGATAAAGAGAGTGTACTCTTACCAAACTTTAAAATTAACAATGCTTTTAATATCAAAAATGTATTTTTTTATGTTTATTTAATGTTGTTAAATTGGTGTTCTTCATCTTTGTGATGATTCGTAGTTAGACTCCACACGTCTCTATACTGGTGTTAAATTGGTGTTTACTTTTTATGTTAAGACAGAATTATAATTATTATTTTTTATGTTTGAATGTTCAACTAATTTAAACACAAATGTGGAATTGTTTAATTTGCTTTATTATTATTAATGTTAATGTAACTTTTTTTCAAAATATTTTTCAATGTTAATCTGTATAATTCCCGAACAAATAAAATAAAAATAAGAAATAAATAATCGATGTAACGCAACTTAATTTTCTTTATAGGCTGGTAACATTTAACGTAATTTAATTCTTTGCATAATTTTTTTTTGCATTTACGAATTTCCATTTTTTGCATTATTATAAGTTTTACTTAGAAATAAATAACTCGTACATGGTTATGAAAAAAAACTGAAAAGTATGAACTTAAAAAAAATATATAAAAATATTATTCCGATGTATATTCTACCAAAATCAAATTCCAATATGTGAGTCCAAAAACCGTCATTATTAAATAATGCCGATTATTGGACTCGAGATTTATGAATCCATAAAATTATTTTCAGTATTTCCTGAAAAAAGGTTTCAGTCAAGTGCCCGATAACCGAACATTCACCCTTCTTTTTTTAGGTACCAATAATATTATATTTAAAAACTTCAATAAGTTTCATTTTATTGATGTATTGTTATAATGTGTATAAGGTGCAAAGACCTTCAACCCTCTTTATTGTTGACAATAAACACATTATCCTTTTATTTATTTATATTTATATTTATCAAAAAAGTTAACCTTACGTTCAGTAAAAAATAAAGTCAATAAAATCCTTTTTTTAATAATTGATTATTCATCACATCTTATACCGTCTTTATCAAATTTATTTATAACTTTTCAGAGCTTATGTTTGTCAGGAAAAAAACTGTTTTAATAATGGTGAAATTCATCACCAACTCAATTTTTTTTAAGTGACTAACTCTCTATCATAACGTATTTCCGCGGAAATAGGCAGAGAAAATTGAGCTCCACACCACTTTGCGAACATTCTTCGTCTCTTCTACATTATGTAATATCGAATAGAGTAAAAAATCACTTATATTTATTTACTCCCCCCCCTGGGAATCGCACCCGGTACCTCAAGAACGGTAGCCAAACGTGCTGACAATTACAGTACGGAGGCGGACAATAGTGAACACACGGAGATATTAACATAATTCTGAGTATACACACGGAGAAAAGGATAACGAATCGAATGGCATTAAAAGTCCATTTTAAAAAAAAATGTCGAAATGCGGTATTGCATGCCAAACGACGATATGTTAAAAGCAGAAATGTCTTGAAAATGGATTAAATTATAATGTTTTTTGTACCCTTATACGTAAAACAAATCAATTTAAAAATCTGAATTACTACCATTGTCCTTAAGTAAGAATGACATAATTGTCATTCTTTGACGCCGAATCTATTAGTTTTTGTCATTGTTTACTGTCAACATAACCTTGTCTCGTAAGAATTCTATTTAACATCAATGATTTATATATTTTTTTAGATAAGTAGGTGTAAATTTATTCGTAATATTTTTTATCAAACCATTTGGCCGTGATGCACTTTAAATTGATTTCGTAACATATTCTTTCGATAAACGAATTAGGAAGTTATTTTTTTTCAACGTCTAATTTATTTATTTCTTTTTTTTCATCATACACATAATTTCAAATACTAAACTATAATAATGTGCCGTCATTAAGTTTTTCCGTGCCCAGGGCACATTTTACAATCCTTTTTTTTTGTTTTTTTTTTTTGACATGCAATCAAATACGACTGCGATGACATCAAATACGATGCGATTTATTGCAGGTCTACCCACTTCCATTATCCATTTATGAATAGCTCATTTATATTTAGCTTCCATTTTTAATGACTTTATAAATGATGAAAGCAGGTTGTGCAACTTTATTGCATAATACAGTAGAACCTCTCATAACGAGCATAATTTGTTCCAGAATCTTACTCGTTACACGAAACGTTTTTTTATGTTGGCTCGCGCAGAAGTCCCGGCTTACAAGTTAATGTCGTGAAAGAGGGACTTGCCCTTTCACTGTATTTCGTTATGCGAAATTTCACTCGTTAATGGAGAAACTTTTTCAAATATTTTTTTGTTCGGATTTGTTATGGGGGGTTTCACTGTATTCTATGTTCTTCTCACTAAAACAGGTACCTATGTGTTGAGTTTTGTTTGATGTGCCACTTTGTTTTGAATCTTGAAATTCTACACATAATATATTACCATAAATTGTGTCTATTATGATCTGTATGCTTTGCTGATTCGTAAGCCACTTCTCCACAGGGGCAGGCAGAGAAAATAGAACGCCACATCAATCTGTATTCGCAAATAATCTTCACCACTTCTACCCGCTGAAATATTCAGGATCCTGCATTCATCTTCATAGAAGGATCTCTGCTAAATAAAAGGTTTCCCAATCTATCCATAGATGGCTCCAGTGAGCTCACACATAAGGTGTCATGAGATTTATGATATCCGTAATAAATTAATAAAAGCAAGTTTTTTTCAAACCAACATAGATGGCTGTTGTGAATCATACATACCTACTGTGTCGTGAGATTGATCAATATATATAGAGTAGTGTGGTTGTCAATCATGGGCAGAATGGTGAATGTTACGCGTGTGTAAAGTGATCACTTAACCGGTCTATAAACCCTGTTAGTACCCAGACTTCCATATTCTTTTTCATCTATATATCAAAATGTCATAAATGGTATTTTATGTAAAACATTTGTTTATTTTTTTATATTTAAATCTAATAAAGGCAGCCTTCAAAAGGAACTGGGAGTGCGCTTAGGACTCGCATGGTCCGCATTTAACAGTATGAAGGCTGTCTGAAGATCGGATTTATACTCAGTGAAGACCAAATGCCGCCTATACAATGCCTGCATTGCTCCTGTTCTCTTATACGGCTGTGATACATGGTATCTTACAAGGGCCCAGAGCAGCCGTGTACTAAGATTTGAGAACAGATGTCTGCGGAAAATTTTAAGCGTGCGGTGGTTTGACTTTGTGTGGAATGAAGAGATAAGGCATAGGATGCAGCTTATCTTGGTCACAACTGTCGTAAAGAAAAGGCGATTCAGTAGGCTTGGTCGTGTACTCCGCATGCCTCCTGAGAGCCTTAATTAAGCTTGCCTCTTTTACAAGGCATCAGGTTCGCGCCGCCCAGGACGACCACTGCTGACAATTCGTCAGCAGTTCTCATCAGAACTTTGCGACGCGGATCTGACTTCGGAGGATGCAAAGGACTTGGCAGCCGACAGAAAAGCCTGGAGACAGTTTGTGGACTATGCTCCACTTAAGGAGCGGATATGGTTCAATTAATTATTAATATTTAAATCTGTTTGAAGATTTTTTTTTAAATGCCACGCGTCTAGCAGAATATCAAATTAACCATGACAAAGCAAACTATTCGAACCTTCGAAAGGAGCCAAGGCCTATTCGCTCTTATTTCAAAGAAATATCACATTTCAAAAGTATTACATTGGCCGCGATAACACTCAAATCTATATAACAAGCCCACCGACGCGAAAATGAGATGATATTTAAAGAGATTAATTTTCCGCGATACTTTAATCTTACCGACTTGACGGTGAAATAAATGATATGAAAGAAAGATATAGTTATAATATTTTTATATGTCGCAAACGCAAATGACACTCTTGTTATTATTATTTTAACCTATTTATTAGACTAACTAACTAACTAACCATCACGCCGCTTCCCCGCAGGGGTAGGCAGAGAGAATAGAGCGCCACACCACTCTGTCCTTGCAAACATTCTTCGCCTCTTCCACGTTCATGCATCTCCTCATACATACCCGCCGATTGTTACGACTCCTAACCTGACCACTTTCAAGTATTTGGCATACCTGATCGTGCCATGTTTTTCTCGGTCTTCCTCTGCTTCTTTTCCCGCTAACATTCGCATCATAAATTTGTTTTACCGTTCTTTCCTCACTCATTCGTTCTACATGTCCAAACCATCTCAACACACCTTTCTTAATTTTATCCATAATGCTTATCTCAGCTTTGCATTCCTTCCTTATTAGAGTATGAATAAATCTCCGCCTCCGTAGTGTAATGGTCAGCACGCTCGGCTTCCGTACTGGAGGTCCCGGGTTCGATTCCCAGGGAGGGTCGAATAAATATAAGTGATTTTTTCACTGTGATATTTATTCAATATTACCCTGGACTGGTACCTGAAGCGGAGGGCTGATCACCTTTCTTTCATGTGTTAATGATCAAGATAACACTGCGTTTATATGATGCAGTGCCCTATGCACCATTGGGGTGCGGATAAGGGTTTGAATGAATGAATGAAATTTGAATTGGAATTCTATATAGGTCATTTTTTTGTATCAATATTTTGTAAGTATCTACTATACTATTTTCCGTACATATTTTTTATTCGAAAACTATATTGAACTACATGTTCAAACCTTTATACTCCAATGAGTTTAATACAAAACTCAATTTAGGACAAAATCTCATAAATACTCGTATATTTTCACTGAAAATGGATAGATGTTAGGATAAATGACTGCAATGAAAATATTTATATATATTTACCTCTTACCAATTATTGCAATTTTTACATAAAAGCAAAAAGTTTATCTTTAAAAAAATAAGTAAAATTCCTTTTATGCATGTTAAATGAAAAGAAAATATGTATTTAAAAAAACATAAAAATCTTTCAAAAAAGACCGAAAAATGTATATACAATTAACATTGAGTGTAAGTCCCTCTCCAAGCATAAGAGCTAAGTCTCTTTTTTGGAGAGGCACTGCGTAACTAGTATAAGATATGTTAAAAGTAGAAATGTCTAGTAAATGAATTTAATTGTAATTTTTTTGTAACTTTATTAAATAAATAAAGCATAAGTAAAAACACATGTACGTTTAATGCATAATATTAACTAAAATCTGTAATAAATGGTAACAGGTATAAATATTTACATTAATCGATTCGACAGTCACTTTGCGGTAATATCTATCCATTTTAAACATAAGTTTTACTTGGTAAATACCGTGTTCCTATACGACATAACACATCCCTGTTTAACACCATGTTTGTTGATGGTCTAAATTCAAATACTTAAATGTAAGCTGGATTAAACGAACATTTAAGTGCAGGGTATTATTAATGTTGACAATTCCACATTTTTTTTAATGTTAATAATATTAGTATATAACCACTCACCGAGATTTTTATTTCTACCGTTGAGACGTACCTGTCTCTTCGTCAGGAAAATCACTACCATGTTTAATCTCACCTCGTAACGCATGTTTGTGCTGAAACCTTTAGTGTATGTTGGTCTTCGGGTCGACCAAAAATCGCATGTGTTAAACATTTTGTGTAGTTTTAAGTGTGTAAATGGCGCTATGGTGGTGAAGGGGGGTATTGTTTGTATGATGTGGTAGTGATTGTCCTGACGAAGAGACGAGTACGTCTTGAAACCCGTAGACATTAAAATCTCGTTGAGTAATTACATACTAATATTATTAACTTTTTTTTTAAATAAGTAAAAATGACTAACCACAAAGTAAATACTTAAAATATTAATAATATCGAGAATAGATAATTCCATATTATTTCCTATATAAATTTACAAATCCAAGTAATCCACTCGCATAAATGAATTGCAATTATTATAATACATGATTATTGTAAATCGATGCCGTGTTTTTCCATAGAAACATTCCTATGGTAAATTTTAATGAGATGCCGATTTTCCATTAAAATAATAAATCACGGGTGGATTTTTTTCTAACCTTCGACCCTGATTCGTACTTTAATGGTGCATAGGACACTGTATCGTATTGCTGTGGTGTTAACTCGATCGTTATAATTTACTTTGATTGTTTCATTTAGTTTAATTGAGGTAATATCTATCAATTTTTTCAATTAAATTTTTGTTGGTAAATACCACTATTTCTAAAAATCTATTGTGATACGTTTTCGAAGCTCTCCGCAACAGCATAAAAACATGTCACAATAGATTTTTGAAACAGTGATGTTTATCAAGTAAAATTAGAATTTAAATATTTGTTTTTAAACAATCATTATTAATTGTGTTGAAATAGTTTGGGCTTGTAAATCATACGAATGAAGAATAAACGATAAAACAAATTTATGAGGCGGATGTGGTTGGTAATGGAAGCAGAGGAATACCAAGGAAAACTTAGCATGATAAAGTAATTATAATTATGTGGTCAGAGGTCTGAATAATCAGCGAGTATGAATGAGGAGATGCGTGAATGTGAAAGAGGCGAAGATTTGTCGCAATAACAAATTTGCGGCGTCCTTTCTCTCTGCCTACCCCTGCGGAGAACCGTTTGGGATAAGTCAGTTAGTTAAACGATTATTTACAATAATATGTCGAGAGCACATTTTTAAAAAAACATGTTTCATTTAACATTTTATTATTTATTATTATATCAATTATCCAATACAGCCAGACAATTAAATGCCAGGTCGTAAGCCCTAGGATGCTCAGACGTCCATCTTATTTCATCTAAAAAAATGATGTTTCATATCAAGTTTTGTATTTGATTACGCGTTTTTATCGATTGTTGCGCGGTTTGATAGATAACCCTAAAATTATCCGGAGCATTGGTCTTTATATTCTCTATAGTTACCTAATACAGCGTCGGCATAGATTGTTTCACATTCCTATATACAGGATCAACCTGCCGATGGTTATGCCTGTAGGAAGAGCTACCGCTATGTTGAACAATATCACACTGGATATTGATCTGTTCCACGTGTCTGAAGGGGTATTCCGGAGCGGGACTCTTCTACATCTTTAACCAGAGTGTTAAAGATTGTATTTAATTTAATATTGAATTAATTGATTTGTATTTAATATTGAATTAATTGAATTAATTGATTTGTATTTAATATTGAATTAATTGAATTAATTCAATTTGTCTATCATGAGTAACGCATCGTGGATGACATGGCCGAATTATGCGATATATTTCAAATCTACCAAACTCCGTTATGCAATTATTATTAGCTCTTTCATACTCAGTTTCGTTATTTTATGACTTAATGGATAATAGAATCAAGTTTTACAGCTTTATTGCGTAATTATCATAATTCCTATGGCCAAAGGTGGTGTATGTTTGATTTTGATTGGAGTGTTTCTGTGTTTCTGATATTGTGGCCGTAGTGTAATGGTTAGCGTGTTTACCTACGGTGCAGGAGGTCCCAGGTTCGATTCCCAGGGGAGGGGGTGTAAATAAATATTAGTGATTTAAGTAGTTAACGTTTTAGGAGTTCAGTTCATTTCGAAAATTCGATGTAGATACCGTCTTATACGCCTAAAAACTAGGCGTAATTTATTTTATAATTTTTTTTGTTTATTTATACTTGTAGATAACGTCTGTTGATGACATACACCAAATATCTCAAAATTGACAAAAATGTAGTTAGAGCACTTTACGTAGGGCACGTCGATATGTAGTTTTCGAAACTGGTACTGTGTAATGATGATAAAACTCATTCAGTAATATTATATAAGTGTTTTTATTTATTTTTATTTTTTATAATCAACGCAGTAATATAATACAAGTGTTTTTATTTATTTTTATTTTCCGCAAAGTTAATGCCGAATCGATAAATAATATAAGGTTGAAGTACTCTGCGTGTTACTTCTTCGATTGAAATATTATATTTAAATAATAAATAATAATAATGAGCCTGATGAATGAAGATAATTACGTTCAAATGCAGTTTGATTGCCATTATTGCGTTTCGCCACAAACAGTCATTTATTATCTAGACATTGTATCCGAGACTGACATTATAAGTATGTTATTTAAATTATTTAAATAACATGCAAGTCATTGCATCTTCTGTGTAACTAATGTGTAATCGCCTGACAGAGGTGGAAAAAAACCCTTTTCTGTATTATTTTAATTAAAATAATAATTTCTTAACCAAGAATTTTTATGACATATCGACAAATATTAAGATGTTTTTAAATCATTTATTTTTGAAGCACTAACTTTGTGATTTTCCATCTTGTAATTAAAATGTAACTTTGTTTTAAAATCATAAAATAAATTTTAAAACAAAGTTACATTTTAATTATAAGATGTTTTTATATATACATCACACATCATTTTTCAGTAATTCCTTCTCTGTCCAAGCGGCCAGACTATGGAATGAATTACCTCTCCTTGAAAAAAATGCACTTTCTTTAATAACTTTTAAGAATCGTCTGAGATATATTACTTTATTTATGATTAGAATCCTAACTGTTCATCAAACCTCCCCCCTTAGTTTTTTCCTCTAACTCTTTCCCTAAACTCCCTTTTTCCTTTGCCTTCCTTATTATCATCTTTAGTAATTTATGTTTTTTTAAATGTTCAAGTACTATCTACCCTCTGATTGCAAACAGCTATATTTCAAACGTTTTGATCAATATCACTAGTCCGTTTTTGGTTGGTTGGAAGACATTGCTTTTTTTTGCAATAAGCTCACCAATGTACTTATTTCATTTCCGTACATGAAGTTTTAATAAAACATATTTAGAGTCAGGTCTTTTAAAGGACTGACATTGGCTGATTAAAGTGATCGTTTCATCAAGATTTTTCATTGATATCTCAACTTAAGATGTTTTTTTATTGAGATAAGAATATTGAGTCCTTTCATTTAAAGGGTCGACATTGGCTGATTTAGGTGATCATTTTGTGAAGATTTTTCATTGATATATCAACATAGATGAAGAAGTTTTTATTGAGATGTGAATAATGAAGTCTGCCAATCTATCTGACATTGGCTGATTGATATGATCGCTTTATCAACATATTTTATTGATACACAGATACCTCAACATCGATGAAGAAGTTTTTATTGAGATGGGAACAATGAAGTCTATCATCAATCTATCTGACACATTGGCTGATTGAAATGATCACTTTATCTATATTTTTCATTGATACCTCAACATAGATGAGGAAGAATATATAAATTGAGACCTGCGACCTATCGTCGTCTTGTTTAAGTGATAACTTTATGTACTACTCATGATTGAAAACGACAATACACAAATTTCCGATACACAAAGTAATGTTTACGCTTGAATAAAAAAAATCTTAAGCATGTTACTTCGTCGACGACATCTATCTATAGTTGAAATTATTAAGTTTTATTTTGAGAAACCTTCATGAAATGTATGTAAGATTCTTCTTGATTTTACATACTATTTGCCCTGTAAATACCTAAACTTCCATATTATTCTTCGTGTATATTTAAATCTTAAGTGAAACAAATTCATTCACAAACAAGTGAAACAAATGAAAATGGTATTTTCTGGCGTTTCTCATGTGTGTGATTATAATCCAGGATTCGGATCTCACATACTAATATAAGAGTTTCTGCTTAATAAAAAGCTTCTTTACATCTCACCAATAGATGTCTCTAGTGAAGTTCTAGTGATTCATGAACAAGGTTTCTAAATTGGTTCATATATATAGAACTTCCAAGAATTTGAGTAGTGTGGTTGTCAATAATGGGTAGAATTGGTGAATGTTACACGTGTGTATGACGTGAATGTTAACTATGAAGTTTATTTAAAAAAATAATTAAACAATACATTTTCTTCAAAACGCAAAAACAACACTTTCTGCCCTGTAGCGGGTAAATATTAAGTTAAAAATATGCCGCTTTTGTTGGGATAAAGTACATTTTCTGGGCATTCCGTAAACATAACTGAAAAACTGGAAATTTACGATTTTTGATATATGACGTTCTTGATAGGAGTGAGCGACATATACTCGTATAATAGTGTAAAGTACAAAAGTCGTTTTGATAAGATATTGAAATATCATTTTTTAAATCATTACGAGCTGCGTAAATATTTAGGTTAGTAATGAATGAACTATCGCTAGTACCAAGTACATATTTTATCACTTTATTTGACGCATCCCAGATATAAAGTCGAATCTCAGCAAAACTTGATTTTTCTGGACAGAAATTTAAAGAAAACATATCTTAATCTTTTTCAAAGAATAATTCATATTTCAATATATGTAAATTGTTTGTATATGATCACTTCTTTGGGTGTATTAATATAAACACGACTATATTTGTGAACTTGTCGCGTTTATACAATAAAATATTAATCCAAAGAAGTGGTCCAATACAATTGTGATTATTTTTTTTAATTTGAATATTTATTTTAAAAAGATAAATATGTTCTTTTCAACCGATGAAAATACAACACCAAAATGTAAGACATTCTGGGTGTGTCTAAATATTTGTTCACAAATATGGATTTTCTCCACTTGGGAGTTATTTTTAAATTTTGACATCTAAACCCTGTAAATACAGTTCTAAATACAGTAAATACCCAGACATCCATATCCTTCTTTATGTTTGTTGAGATTTAAAAAATAAACTAAATTTTCATGTTATTTCACAAATTTCATACCAAATTGCGTACTAAATTATATCGAGAAATTTATTGGTGTCTCAACATAGACGAGGAAGTCTATTGAGATATCGGAATGTGGAAGTTTGGACAAGGCTTAAGACCGATCATATTCTAACCCTTATCCGTACTCCAGTGGTGCATAGGGCACTGCACACTATAGACGCAGTGTTATCTTGATCATAAACACATGAAGAAAAGGTTATCAGCCCTCTGCTTCAGGTACCAGTCCTGGGTAATATTGAATAAAATATTTGAGTGAAATAAACATTTATATTTATTTGACCCCCCCTGGGAATCGATCCCGGGACGTCCAGAACGGAAGCCGAGCTTGCTGATTATTACGCTACAGAGGTGGACTACTGAAGACCGATCATAAACTATTTTGATCACATTATACACAAGTTAATAATGGTAAATGATACATATCGCTCACTGCTTTCAAGAACGTCATAAATCAAAAAACTTGATTTTGCAGGAGAATGTTTTTAAAGTTTAAAAATATAACACAATGTATTAAAAATAAATATCAAGCCACTTATTGAACTTTTTACTGTGCAACAGTTCTTTTGAGGTAAAACCTGAAGGTGTTTTCTCCATTTGAAAAATGTTAAGTATATTTAAAAAAAATAATTAAACCATACCTTTTCTTCAAAACGCAAAAACAACATTTTCTGCCCTGTAGCGGGTAAATATTAAGTTAAAAATATCTTTCTTTTGCTGGGATATAGTACATTTTCTGGGCATTCCGAAAACATGCACAACTGAAAATTGACGATTTTTTATTTATGATGTTCTTGAAAGGAGTGAGCGATATGCTATGACAGGCCGTAAAACTTGTAAATACACAGACTTCCGTATCCTTCTTCATCTATGTTGAGATGTCAAGTAGGGATGACATTGAAACATCGCTTTTGTGGTGTTCTGCATTGTGACAAGGAGTGTCGAGATTTAGGTCAGTGCATAATTGAATATAGTTGCTTCACCTTTATGCATAGGTAGATACTGTACTCGTATACTGGTATTATGATAATCAGCGTCTAAGAGAGATAGCTTTACCATTAAAGATAAGATGGATAAACTGGATTATTATATCATTTCCTTGCGTTGTGTACACTGACCCCGACTGTCTTCTTCTTTGAGGCGGGATATCCGATATACAGCATCTTAATTTTCTTTAAACCCAGGTAACATTTGTATTATTTTTCAAGATATAATATTGATGTCTCAATATAGATGAAGAAGACTATCGAGGTATGGGTATTTACAGGGCTTACGACCTACACAGGCTATTTTTCTAAAGTATTTTTTTTTTCAATATATAATATCTACATTTTAAATAGTTATTGCAGTATTCACCATTCCATGAAGGATTGACAAACGTACTTCTCAAGTTGTTGGAAACCCTACATATATCATTTATTTCATGCCTCTGTACATGTGAGTTCACTGCAGCCATCTATGGTTGAATTGGGAAAGGTTTTTTTTTAGAAGAGATAATTTTATTCGGATGTATGCAAGATAAAGGCTGGTTTATGTGATTACTTTATACGAGTGTAACGTTCACCATTCTACCCACGATTGACATCCACACTACCCAATTTCTATTGACACTGTATTTTATTGCCGTAGTGTTAACTTGATCGTCATTTTTTTATCATACAGACTGAATGGTGTCAGTGCACCATTCATAACCGTCATGATCAGACTTCAGACTGGTGATATCATAACCGACATCACCAGTCTGATGATGTCAAATGCGACGAAACTCGATTGCTGTACAAATAAAATTCATGTGGAAAAAATTACATAGTTGTTATTTTATTCTTAAATAATTTGTAAGTAAATATGGATATCTGGGTATCTAGGTAACATTTGGCGCAATTAATTTTTTATGCTTGAAACATCGTTTTAGTATTGAAAAAAAAAATTTTCTTCGAAATAAATATACGGTTTTAATAAAAAGAGTTATTGAAAGGTTTTCGACAAGAAAAAGTCAAATTCCAATGAAAAACCGCACGAAGACACGACCGACCTCTTGCGTGGCCGTCCTAACTAAGTAACTAACTAACTAACCATCACGCCGCTTCTCCGCAGGGGTAGGCAGAGAGAATAGAGCGCCACACCACTCTGTCCTTGCAAACATTCTTCGCCTCTTCCACGTTCATGCATCTCCTCATACATACCCGCCGATTGTTACGACTCCTAACCTGACCACTTTCAAGTATTTGGCATACCTGATTCTGCCATGTTTTTCTCGGTCTTCCTCTGCTTCTTTTCCCAATAACATTCGCCTCATAAATTTGTTTTACCGTTCTTTCCTCACTCATTCGTTCTACATGTCCAAACCATCTCAAAACACCTTTCTTAGTTTTATCGATAATGCTTATCTCAGCTTTGCATTCCTTCCTTATTTCACTATTCGCACATCTATCATACATCGTTTTGTCGCACATTCTTCTGAGAGATCGCATTTCGACTGCATTCAGTCTACTTTCATCCTTCTTTTGCCAACTCCATGTTTCACTTCCATACATTAGAGTTGGAACCAGGACTCCGTTGTGCACTGCCAGTTTAGCTTCCGCTGATAGGTTTAGGCGTGGCCGTCCGCATTGTGTAATTGAATTTTGCGAATTCCCCCTTGGTAAAATGTTTTCTTAAAATCTACATTTACATTTATATTTGTGACGGATGTGGTCCCGTGGTTAGTGTCGCGGACTCTTAGGATTGAGTTTCTCGGTTCGAACCCACTCTACCACAATTTGATGCCTATTTCTAATAGTGAGCCGCCTAGGCTCACAGAAATAGTATGAAATTGAAATATTTGTTTAAATAATAAAAACACAAACATTTCTCCCTTTATTTAAATTAAAACATGTAGAAAACTTAAAAAAAAGAAAAAATAGTTACTTCAAAAATATTAGATACCTTTTGGTCATATTATTTCGAGAAATAAAAATACTTTGTGTTCTGATCCACTCACATTTTTATTAACCAACTAGTTTCGGCTACAACCTGTTGCCCTCTTCAGGGTTTAATTTATTACTAGTAATAAATTTTTATTTCTCGAAATAATATATCAATATGATCCACAAAGTTAATGCTTTCAATATTCAAAACACCTTTTGGTCACCCTGTAGTATGTTCTGATACATTTAACATATGGAAGAGACCGCACGTGCTGGAAAAAAACACGCACACGTACTATAAACATACACATTTGTCCATCATGATGTACATATGTAATGCATACGTTATTTGGCGTTATCAAATATCACTATGATACTTAATGTGTTTACTTATCACCTAAATGACTATTTAATTACAAATCATATGAATGAACACACACGTATCATAATTTTTCTTCAGATGTATCAATATAGATGAAGAAGACCATAAAGGTATAGGTATTTACGGGGCTTACGACCTACACAGGCTATTTTTCTAAAGTAATTTCTTGACAATATATAATACCTACATATTTAATAGTAATTGCAGTATTCACCATTCCATGAAGGATTGACAAACACACTTCTCGTTGGAACTCCTATATATATCATTAATTTCATGCCTCTGTATTGTCCGCCTCCGTGGTGTAATGGTCAGCGAGTTTAGCTACCGTGCTGGAGGTCCCTGTTTCGATTCCTAGGGGGGTGAAAATAAATATTAGCGATTTTACACTGTAGTATTTATTTAATATTACCCTGGACTGGTTCCTGAAGCGCAAGAGTGACCTTGTAAAATGCAAAAACAACACTTTCTGCCCTGTAGCAGTTAAATATTAAGTTAAAAATATACCGCTTTTGCTGGGATATACAGTATCTACTCAATGAATTAGGGCCACGCAGAATTTCGCGCAATTTCTCAATTCAAACAGGAATAACTCAGAGAAAACCTAGAATAAAACAACATTGAATTTTATTTACACATGAACACTTTATTACGCTTAAATTATGTATATATTTTCACATAAATATAGTTCGTATTTAGTATTTCCACCTTTGGCAGAAATAACTGCCTCAATTCTTTTTGGCATACTTAAAATGCACTGTTTTATCATGTTTTTTATTTCTTCGTCTTCTGACCAAATTTTTTAAATATTTTTTTTAGACAGTCTACTGTCGGATTTGGAAATGAGTATACCTTATTTTTTAACATGATCCATACGTTTTCTATAGGATTAAAATCCGGAGAATTTCCAGGCCAGGGAAGCAAAGGCAGATTTTTGTTAGACAAAAATTTTATTATTGATTTAGCCCGGTTGCAAGGTGCCCCATCCTGCATGAAGGTGTATGGACTTTCTGTTGGGTCGAGTGTATGGTAGAAGGGCATTAAAATTCGTTCGAGGACCTGCTTATAGGAATTTTGGTTCATTGTTCCTTCCACGAAAAACAACGGCCCAGGTAAATTATTAATAATACATGACCATATCATTGTTGCAGGGGGGTGTTTGATAACTTTTACCACACAGGCCTCATTGTAACGTTCCATTGGTGTTCTCCTGACGCATCGACGGCTCTCTGTCACGGCTTCTAACCGGCACTCATCACTAAAGATGACCTGAAAAATAATGAAAATTTAAGTTTAATTCAAATATATAAGTTTATTTACTAAAATGATATGTTGAAAATTCAATTTAAATAAATACCTTTTTCCAATCATCTACCGAGTAATTTCGATATAGCCTGGCCCATTTTAATCGATCCGCTTTCATTCGTGGTGTCAATTTTGGTACTTTTATAGGGCGCCTGCATTTCAGATTTACTTCGTAAAGACGTCGCCTCAGTGTTGATACCGATATATTTATACCCTCTTCTTCCAATTTTATTTTTAATGTTTTTGCTGATGCACTACGGTTTTCTAAGGCACTTTGAAAGATTTTTCGATCAGTCCTCGGTGTTGTTTTTCTAATCCTACGACAGTTCTTTCGCCGATTGCTGGTGGCGGGTGACTGATTTTTTATTGATTTTGAAATTCTGTCCACTGTTTGACGAGAAACGTTTTCCTTTTTTGAAATTTCTCTATTAGATAGTATTCCTAATTTCAGTAGCATTATAACACTAGACTTTTTTTCCTCAGAAATGTCTTTAATTTTTCCCATTTTGTCCTTTTCAAAAAAAACACTTGTGTTTACAAAAAAAAATTATACTTTATGAACTAAAATTAAAAATTAAGTTTTTTTCACAAGACACGATAACTATATAACCTCTCTGAACAAAACAACAACCAGAACTCAAGAAACTTCACTAATAAATGAGATAGGACTATTTTTTGAACTTTCAACTATCTGTCTACCTGTGCTAATTAGGGACCTTTCTCAGAAAAAGGGTTTGAAATTTTGTAAAGGCTTAAATAATCCAGGTATATTTTACATATTATTGAAGGTAATATACATGATATTAGATGTCAATAGAAAACTTAAAGTATTTATGCAAAATAAATATAATAATCCAAAAGATTTCAGAGTATTCAAAAAAATAATGGGTGGCCCTAATTCATTGAGTAGATACTGTAGTACATTTTCTGGGCATTCCGAAAACAAGCATAACTGAAAATTTACGGTTTTTTATGTATGACGTTATTGAAAGGAGTGTTTTTTTAAACTATATTAAATAAATAAAATTAAAATATTATTATATGGAGATAATGATAATAACTAATTTGGATAATTTATATAGCGCCATTTCGATCCAGATTTATGGACAAGTATTTGCACACATTCAAAATGTTGTAATATCCATATTGATTATCAACGCATTCACTCAAACTACGCATTATTTCTAGGTAATAAGGGCAAGTCGCCATTCCAGAACAATGTCGTTAATATGTAGAGAGGCATTGACTTGAAATTATTGTTTATAGTGATAAATTCGTATTGTGTACACAAACTTAGTCACAAATAGGATGGATAGACATAGAAGCGCTTGATAGCCCAATCTAGTTTGAACGTGATAGATTAAATAGTTCTCAGAACGAATACGAATCGATGTCAAGAAATTGCGTTCCTGTATTATTATATAACAACCACTACTTTTTTTCATTCTCCTTCTTTATATTGGTCTTGTGGCCTGTTTTTAAGAGGGATAAGCCTCCTGTAATGTCGAATCCCAGCTCTTTTGATCTGCCGGGAATCGTCTGCCTTGAGGTTAGCTGTTCAATGTAATGTGGGGGAGTCTGGATGGTTCCATTCTCTTCTTCGTTGCCTTCCCTTGTATTTCTGTTATCTTGGTGTTCCTTATTCCATCTCGTAGACTCTTGCCAGATATGCTCCTCAGATTCTTCATTTCTGCTTCACTTTTATTACACTTTTTCTGATATTTATAACAACATAGATAAGAAGTACAAGAGTATGAACATTTTTTCCCCGCACACTTCAAAATGTGCGATGCATGTCTTTCATTTAATCTATTATATTCACGTAAATTTCACGTTATCCAATTCATATTTTGATTTTAAAATAATAATAACTAGGAGAATAAGTTGAGTTTAAGATGAATGTTTTACATTACCTACAGCTAATATAAAAATAAACTAACTTACCATTACGGCGCCTCTCCGCTGAGGTAGGCAGATAATAGAACACCCCACAAATCTGTCTTTCCGAACAGTCTTCGCCTCTTCCACGTTCATGCATCGCCTTAGACGTACCCACTGATTATTCCCACTCCTGACCTGACGACAATCACGTATTTGAAAAACTTAATCGGACTATATTTGCCTATAAAAATTGTTTTACCGTTTTTTACTTTCTTCACTCATTCGATTAATATTTCCAATCTCTACACACCTTACTTAATATTATATATATATATATATATATATATATATATATATATATATATATATATATATATATATATATATATATATATATATATATATATATATATATATAATATTTATTATTGTTAAAACAATAATACATGAATTAATTTACTAAATATTTCCACTTATAAAATATATTTTACTAGTAAAGCTGTGCATCTCCAAAAATGAGACTGAGCTCTTGTGCTTAGAGAGGAATTTATGCTCAATGTTAATTGATTGTACTCAATTAAGGATATACCAAATTTATACCAAAATATTCAAAAATATATTATTGTCGTTTTGGACTAAAATTTACATTGGTCTATCTCTATGTCACAGCTAAAAGGGAAAATCCATCGATCAATCTGGATAATAATGTCAATTAATATGCGCTCTAACAAGACCCCGTGTTGGGTGTAGAAATACATCACGATTGGGTGGTCTCGTATGTGCGTCACGACGCTTGTAGTGGTACAACGTCGGCGTCGCGAAGTGACGTCATCCTACCACAAATGTCATAGCGTAGTGGTACCACTTTTGGGTACCGAACTGGGTTCGATTCCCAAGTATTTTTTTCACTCTAATATGTTTTTACTACCACTCAGGACTTTTTAAATTATGTTTATAAGTTGCCTAAGATAATTCTCCTTTTCTATTATTTATGTACAAGGATTTATATCAAATTCAGTTCAATACATATGTTTTTTATTTAAAAAAGAAAAACATGTATTTGCGTTTTTACTATTTACAAAAATACTTCAATTTCATACTATTTCTGTGAGCATAAGTGGCTCATTATAAGAAATGTATATGAAATTGTGGTAAAGTGGGTTCGAACCGAAAAACTCTGACTCAAGGGTCCGCGACACTAACCACGGGACCACAACCCGACATGAATTAGGATGCAGTTGTAGTGGGGTCTCTCTCACAAACGTGCGGCAAAACGATGTATTATATAATGTTCGAATGGTGAAATAAGTAATGAATGCAATGCTGATATAAGCATTATCGATAAAATTTTAAAAGGCTTAAATTTTTAAAGGTAAGCGTCTTGAGATGCGAGGAATGTTTGCAAAGACAGAGTGATGTGGCCTTCTTTTATCTCTGCCTACCCCTGCGGGGAAGCGGCGAGATGAAAGCAGTAGTATTAGTAGGCTGGAGAAACTCACGTGTTATTTTTTTACTACTTACTAATAATTCACATTAAAAAAAAAAACAAAAATAAAATAAATCATTTCTGTAATACATTTGATTGACATCTGTAATTTTCTTGATAAATAAACATCCTTACACGTGTATGGTTTTTAAACATGGGCCAATTGATAAGTTGAAGTATGTTAAAAATACCAAGATCAGAATGATTTTTTTTATATAAAAATAAAACACTTGTATAAGACCACTTTTGTGTTTGTCAATGTAGACACGACTAGATTAAATAACTACAGATTTTTTTCTGGACTTTAAATTGCTGCTTTCATTTTTGTTATCAATATAAATGCAAGATAAAAAAAATGCTGTTTTTTTAAAATGGTTTCTAAAAAACAGCAATTTCTGAGACTTGGATTGTTGAAAATATAAATTTGTTGGAGAGGTTTTTTTCTTTTAAAATGACTTTGATAATTGTTCCTTCAACAGTTTTAAAAGGATTCAAGGCGATGCTATAAGTTCCCCTTATCAAACAATGCCATACTGTCGTAAGGAGTGAACAAGACATAATCAAATCGTTACAATACTTTTCAATCGGCCCTAGTGAATTCATTAGCTAGTATTGTATTACGTAAACAACTTATCCAATTATTTCCTATTTTCAAGCTCCAATATGAAACACTTTTGTTAACCATCATTAGGATTTATTATCATTTTCATAGAAAATTACATGGCTTTAACTTCCCATGGTGAAACGGTTTCTAAATTAGGGCAGACCGGCAATTGAGATGCTAGGTCAAGTAAACTTCCCATAGTAACACCCTCACCATCCATGATATTTACTAAAATTTATATTTTCCCCTGCTTTTTTTAATAAATTCATTTTGCTGCGTCCATTTTTAGTAACAATAAAGTACTCAAACATTTTTTTTATTATTTCACCTTTTATTACCAGATTTCTTAATTCATTTATTTATTTATTGTGTTTAATTTATTTGAGAAGTACAAATAATAGAATAAAAATGTTTGATAGTGCTTTCTGAGCTTTGAACTCGAATATTCATAACTATCCAAAAATATTAACTTTAAAAACGTATTTTAGCATCTCAACATAGCATTTACAGCGCTTAGGCTGGTTCAAGAGATCACATTATACGCGTCCAACATTCACCTTTCTATCCATGATTGACAAGCACACTACTCCTATTTTCCGAAATATATACATATTTATATATGTATTTATGTATATGTACATATATATATATATATATATATATATATATATATATATATATATATATATATATATATATATATATATATATATATATATATATATATATATATATATATATATATATATATATATATATATATATATATATATATATATATATATATATATATATATATATATATATATATATATATATATCTATATATATATATATATATATAAATATATATATATATATATATATATATATATATATATATATATATATATATATATATATGTATATAAATATATACATATATATATATATATATATATATATATATATATATATATATATATATATATATATATATATATTTATATATATATATATATGTATATATATATATATCTATATATATATATATTTATATATATATATATATATACATATATATATATATATATATATATATATATATATATATATATATATATATATATACTTGTATATCATTAAATTGATACGTTCGTTATTTCATGTATAAGCTCTCGGCAGTATCTATGGTCGATTTAGGTAAGGTTTGTTTTATCCTGATTTTTAAATGGATGGAAGATTCTTGCCAAATAATTTCATATACTGTGAGACACTACAAAACATGATTTTTTACAAAGCCTATAATTAGACCCGTTATTTATACACTTAACTCTTAGTACTTTTTTAATTTACACTTTTTTACCCCAAATCATAATAACGTTTAGTTCACCCGTTAGTAGAGGATTCTCCCCTACTATAAAAAAAAACCTATCCACGCCTGATTGAAATTAAATTCATTCTCTTCCGCGTAAAACCCCGGTTCTAAAAATAAATTGGATCAACTTGGTGACATTTTGACAGCTGACGCATAGACAATATCGTACAAGTAATAAACTAACGTTTTCTACATAGATTTTTTGTTTGTGCTCATATCCACGTGTTGTCTTGTACTTATCGTTACATCAGGCAATTAATTATCTTGTTTATGCTCTGTTTATGGATTTTTTAATGAATTTTTTGCATATCTGGTTATATTATGAGTAAAAATTAAACACTTGTATTAGACTACACATTGATTTTTATTTCATTTCACACGACTAGTTTCGGAAACAATAGACCATTACACTACGGAGGCGGACAAAATTTTAAAAACTTTTTTTTTAAATAACATTTAATTTAATTCATTTATTTTTCTAAAACCGTGTTATAAAAAGCGTGTACAATACACGTGTATGCAAAAAATATGCCACAATTTATACGTCCGTTTTATACAAAACCGTGTTATACGAGGCCCAAGGGTATCTCATACGTAAGCTGGCTTGACAATGTTTTCGTGACACATCGTTTGCGCATTTCGGATACATATTGAAACATTTCCATGTAAATGAGATGACGCCTTCCGTATAAACCAGATGAAAAACGTAACACCTTACTGATCTCTATAGAAAAACCCAGTGATTCTCAAAGTGATTAAAACCACCCACGTTCGGAAAACAAGCATCCTAAATTTGAATTTAAAATGCGGAGGAGGAACGAATGAGTGAGGAAAGAACGATAAAACAAATTAGAAAAGTAATTGGAAAAAGGAGCAGTGGAAGACCGAGAAAAACTTGACACGATCAGGTACGCCAAATACTTGTGAGCGGTCAGGTTAGGAGTCGAAACAAAGAGGCGAAGAATGTTTACAAAGACACAGTGGTGTGGCGTTCTATTCTCTCTGCCTACTCCTGCGGAGAAGCGGTGTGATGGTTAGTTAGTAGTTAGTTAGAGGTCCTCACCAAAAATTTGCATTTCCATTTTAAATGATTTTTTATAATCAGGAATTCTAGCTTGTAATTTTTTTACATTTTGGTGCAATTTAATGACTTCATATTGGTTTAACACAGGATTGGTCACATTTTGTCGCAACATTAATTAAGATTTCAATAGATTACAGTAAACAGAACATTAAGGATTTTTTTAAATTGTAAAACGAACTCCCTCTCTAAAAACAAGTATCTACTTTAGTAAAGAGGTAGAAACGTTATATTTGAAATGTATTGTATATTTACCAACTATTTTGTATTATTTAAACATGTATTCAGGAGGCGAGGAGTGTATGTCCGGACAAAAGAGTGTGGCGTTCCATCCTCTCTGCCTAACTCTGCGGGGAAACGGCGTGATGGTAGTAGTAGTAAATATGTATTTTGTAAAAAAAAATTACAAAAAAGGTGATTCTTTGTGCAATATTGGAAATGTAATTTTTTGGTGAGGACCTCCACAAATAAAATATACAAATTTAATCCATTTTTATTTGTATAATTTACTGATTTGGCATTGACTTTGTGGAAAAGTACGAGAATTTAAATATAAAAATAGAATATTTTTAAAAGACCACTCTGTTGGAAGACAAGCATAGTAATAAACAGATTTATTCAATTTTTAAATGTCTTATTGTATTAATTTGGCATTAACTTACAGGAATAACATGAAAAAATATTAAATATTTGTATAAGACCAACCTTTTGAAAAAAACATCGGAAATTTTAAATTAGAAAATAATATAAATAAATATATTTTAATATTGCAAGATTGTTACCGGATTATTACTTATAATTTGACCAGATTATTTTATTCACAACATTTTGAGAGTGTCCAAAACTTATTCACAAATCTGGGTTTGTCTTCCGAGTAATGTATGTAATATTTAAATGTGTGCAAAATAGTATGATATATGTTTTGAATATTGAAAGCATTAACTGTGGATCGTATTGATATATTATTTCGAGAAATAAAAATACTTTGTGTTTTGATCCACTCACATTTTTGTAAACCAACTAGTTTCGGCAACAACCCGTTGCCCTCTTCAGGGTTTAATTTATTACTAAACATATATATAAAAAGAACAACTTGTACACTAATATATTATTAGATTAAAACCAATATTTTTAGCTTTTCCACTTTTTTTATTTGACCAGCGACCGGGTTTCGTCGTTACCAACATCATCAGACTGGATGTCGGTAACGACAAAACCCGGTCGCTGGTCAAATAAAAAAAAGTGGAAAAGCTAAAAATATTGGTTTTAATCTAATAATATATTAAAAATGCAATTCCATCACGAAGTGTCAGTGGATAATATAAATCTATTAAAAACTTGTACACTGTTTCTTTTTATATATAAGTATGTTAAGTAATAAATGTAACCCTGAAGAGGGCAACAGGTTGTTGCCGAAACTAGTTGGTTAATAAAAATGTGAGTGGATCAGAACGCAAAGTATTTTTATTTCTCGAAATAATATAGTATGATATATCCTGAACTTATGACAATGTATGGACGAGGAGTGTCACGCCCTCGTAAAAGTGCAGTATGTTTGCTTTGTTCATGAATCTGACAGTTCTCAAAATGAAATTTATAAAAATGTTGCATGTGACCTCCCCTTCTAGGTCGGGTCGTGACCCGCTTATCGGAAAGGGCTTCAAGCTTTGTAATAATTACCGTTAATAATTAAAGTACTACATTGTTATATGATGGTCATCCTCTAAAATGCGCCTTAAGGATTACTTTAATTTTAAATTCAAGTTTTACTTGGTAAATGCACTATTCCTTAAAATCTAATGTGACATATCGCTCACTCCTTTCAACAACGTCAAATATCAAAAAACCTGATTTTTCAGGAGATCGTTTTTGAAGTTAAAAAGTATAATAGAATGTTTTTAAAATAAATATTAAGCCACTCATTGAACTTTGTGCAACAGATCTTTTTAGGTAAAATTATTTTTTTAATAAAAGTATTTTTTCTCAGTTTGAAAAATATTTTGTTTATTTTAAAAAAAATAAGCTACCTATACATTTTCTTTAAAATGCTAAAACAACACCTTCTGCCCTGTAGCGGGTAAATATTAAGTTAAAAATACGCCGCTTTTGCTGAGATATAGTACATTTTCTGGGCATTCCGAAAACATGCAAAACTGAAAGTTGACGATTTTTTTATATATAACGTTGTGTTGAAAGGAGTGAGCGATGTGTTTCGATTCATGCCGCATCGTTTACAAACACTTTTTTTCTTTATTTTAAATTCTTTTGCATTTTGCCAAATTTACAATATATTATAGTACAAAAAATATTTAAAAAATCAATACAAAAAAGATTCCACAAAGGCATGGCCTGTGTGTGATGAAATAAAGGGCACTGGCAAGAATACTATAAATATTATCAGAAATAAAATTAGATTAAATGAAAAGTGCTTATATAAACCACAGATATTTGATTTTAACAGAAAACAAAATAATCATAACATGAAAATGAAATATTTAGGAAATACGTACTATATGAGTTTTTTTACTGTCCGAGTTATATGTTTAAAAGAAGAAGGTTCTTAGATTTTTCTTTAAATAAATAATTTAAGCAAAATTTTTAATCGAAACTTATATAATCAATGTCCAACATATAATCTCTGTGGAATGAATAAAACAGTTTTGGAGCTATGAAAAATGAGCAAAAGGGGATTTTTAGTAAATTATTCATTCTTTGGCTAGATCTATTAATATTTTTAGAAAATAAATGTTGGCGCACGAAAACATATTTAAAATACTGTTGGCAATATATTTCTCTTAGCTCCAAAATTATTTTTTTTCAACTTGTTTTCATGCGGTATGTGACAATGGATGAAACATTTGCACTTTACTCCAGAATCAACTCTGCAGTCTGATGAGTGGACAGCAACTGGCAAAATCTTACCAAAGTATAGTTTTAGGGCGTTTGAGCACTACACAGAATTTTACCGTCTGGCACTTCAGTTAGCATGTAAAACGGATGACTGGATTGGCTTCTGCTTTTTACTTTCTTTCTTCGGATCGGTGCCTTGTAGTGCACAAGCTGCCTTAGGCTCCGTAATTTTATTCATAAATTCATAAGTCGTCATAACCTCACAACCTGTTGATAAGAACAACTGTGTAGAACATCTCGAAACTAGTCGTGTTAAAATTAATACGCTCAAAAGTGGTTTTAAACAAGTGTTTTATTTTTATATTTAAACGTCGTTTTATTCCACAAAATGCTAAAGTAACTGACATAACTTTATCTCTTTTAAAAAAAAATATTTATGCACTGGAAAATTAAAATATTATATTGTCTTAATACAGAGTATTTTTAAAGTATTTTTTGGTACATCCACGTATCGATCAACTTTTTTTGCTCCATATTCCAAACTTTACTTGAAAACATTAGGGTTCAAACCGGAAACATGTTGTTTTATATATATAAAGATATTTATAATCCATATTTGTGAACAAGTATTTGGGCACACTCAAAATGTTGTAAATAAATTAACTGGTCAAATTATAAGCTGTTAATAAAAATGAAAATGTTTCTGCGTTTCTCATGTAGGCGATTATAATCCAGGATTCGGACCTCACATACAAGAGTTTCTGCTCAATAAAAAGCTTCTTTTCATCTCACCAATAGGTGTCTCCATTGAAGTTCTAGTGATTCAATAAAAATGTTCCAAAATTGATTCATATACATATATATAGAACTTCCAAGAATTTGAGTAGTGTGGTTGTCAATAATGGGTAGAATTAATAACTTAAACCAGCATACGACGGTTGTCAGCCCCGTAAATGCCCAGACTTCCATATTCTTCTTCATCTTTGATGGGATGTCAAAAAATAATATGACATATAAAGAGATATGTTTTACATATATCACAGCTCAGAGACATTATCTTTCCCATTTATCTTTAATAAAATGAATATGAAATTACACGCATTAAGAGTTTGCGAGTGATTTATCAAAATATCCCACGAAGGTCGTCTGATTTACTGCCCGTTCTTTTAGCGTAGGTAAACAAAGGAAACAATTTTCTCTCGAAAGGCGAAGTTTTCAAAACAAACACACTGCTTGATGTATGGTCCTGAATGTTATCACTCCAACCGCTGAATTCAATTCCCAAGAAACTGAGTACAATACTTTTTCTCAACATTTTGAGTGCGCCCAAAAACTTGTTCACAAATCTGGGTTATTTAATATCTCAACATAGATGAAGAAGAATATGAATGTCTGAGGACTTCCGTATTTAATTCAGACATCCATATTCTTCTTCATAACTCCTAAATGAAAATACGCTTGATTAATGAATACTTATAGGAGTTAACTTCTGTAATTGGAGATAATCCATATTTGTGAACAAGTATTTGGCCACTGTCAAAATGTTGTGAATAAAAAGTAACTGATCGAATTATAAGCTGGATAAAATTTTTTTTTTATGTTTTTGGGCGTTTCCTAGTATGTAAAAATTATCAGGGAATTAGATCGTGAATAAATACATCCAAATAAAACTTGTCTGTTTTCTTATATTTTTATTTAATCTGGATGAGCCACAGCAAGGTGTGGCTAGATGCAGCTAGCTTTTTTGTTGTTGTATTTTTTGTTCAAAAAATTTCCTTTTTTTCTTATGTTTGTATTTTTTATTGCACTGATTTGTATTATTTTCATAGCTTCACAAACATTTTGAAATTTCATACATATGTTAGAATTCTATTTTTTTTCTTTTCCATTTGGCCAGACAGTATAATATTTTTTTAAATATTTGACTGTCTGTAAAATTAAAAAAAACTTTTTTTATTTTTTCAATGTTTTTTATTAGATTTTTTATTCACAATCATTATTTTTTTCTTTGAACATTAGAAATTCGTGTTTTGCAATTTTTTTCTTTCCACTAACCTTACACTTCATATAAGTGTAGTCAATCAATTTCCCTTTTTTTTGTAACGTTATTATTTTTCAAAAAAATAATTCCCCTTTTTTTTCGTTGGTCTTTATTTCATTCGTTGCTCAGAATACTTGGATATCAAATATATTAGAAACGTAAGTACTAAAAAATCTTCTGTTTATAATAGCTAGTAATTTCATTCTTCTGACAACTTATAATATTAATTTTTCATCACGAAAAAATTCACTATTTTCATTTACTTTTCATTATTTGAACTAAACTGCAAAGCTTTTCCGCAGTAAACATCACTTGAACCAACAATGTGTTTGCGTTACAGAACACGAATCGCCTCTAATAAGGGATAATGTACACACAACATACATCCCTGTTACTTCAGGGTCGATCAACCCCTAGCAGCGTTCATTGGTTGACCTGTTGCATTACGTGTAACTTTCCACTAGCCGTGGTGGAATTATTACCTAGCTGACCTCTTGTGGAACATTCCACTCCATAACTGGACTCATAGAATTACACATTATACATTCACACATGTGTCAACCCTCTTGTAGATATTATTTTTAATATTTATTAGATGCCTTAGAAAATTCTGCCTATGATGTACCAGGATTTTTCTTTTACATTATTTTACATTATTTTGCATTTTACAATACATAATAATTACAAGTACAGAAAAATATATAATATTAATACAACAAAAAAAAGATCCCACAAATGCATGACCTTTGTGTGTGGGGTTTACTTTTTATTTTAGGTTATATTAAAGGGGACTGGCAAGAATACAATTGATATCTGAAATAAAAATATGTTAAAAGTGCTAATATAAACTACAAACATTCGATTTTAACAGAAAACAAAAAACCAAAACCGTGAAAATGAAAAAAGTTAAGAAATACGTACTAAGTATATGAGTTTTTTTATACTGTCTGAGTTATATGTTCAAATGAAGAAGGTGCTTAGATTTTTTTAAATAAATAATTTAAGCGAAATTTTATACCTTAAGTATTTATATGTCTTGAAAATTATAGTTTATATGTAATAATACCTCATCTTAATTTTTGTCCTATCCCCACTCTCTGATTGGCCGATATGGGTCAGAAGGCAAGTTCCATGAATTTAACGAAATTTTAAATACAACGATGTTTTTAAGTATTTTCGGCAGGGTTTTCAAGTACATAAATATTTTAAACATTAAAACCTTAAATTGGCATTCCGATAGAGTATTTATTGTTAAATCTTATAAAATTCGATCTGGCGGATTTTGAAAGTAGGCGACACATTTATTTGACCCCCCTGGGAAACGAACCCGGGACCTACCATTACACCACGGAGGCGGTTTCAAAGTTAGCTGACCTATTTCAGTGTCAAGTCGACTGACTTTGTCTGACACTATTTATTTTGTATGGAAAAAAGATTTTCAAGACTTTAAAATGCATTATCACTGCACCACTACTAGGCCTTGTATAAAATAATATTTTCCTTGCGTTCATATCCTTGGCATAATTTTTATGCACACATTTCACTGAGAGCGGAATATTTCCATTATCGATGGAAAGAACTGGGTTAGGCGGCGTTCTATGGAGAAAGCATGTTTTATTTCTCCTTTTTAGTTTTTTGTTTGCGTTAACCTAATTGCGCTGCAATTCCAAAGCTCTCGGCATTGGAGCGTAACAGCTGTTACTTTCTAAATATTTAAAATATGGGTACAGGCGTTTTGAGTTTTCTCATATTGTTTTATTCATTTTTAAGACGATATAAAATGAGTTGATAATGTGAAAACTTTAATCTCAACATACATATTTTATTCATTGTTTCGGCATTAACTTTGTGGTAAGACATGTTACAATGATTAAAGAAAACATTTGTTTTATACCACTTGAGTTTTATTAAAGACTACATGTTTCGGATGTTAAACTTCCATCATTCAGGTCTGTATAATAACTAAAATATAAAATTGTTCTATAAAACCTTGTTAAAAATTGTTCCTTGACTAACCCCCTCCCTCTTACTTTCCCCTCTCCTTATTTATAGAACAATTTTATATTTTATATTTTAGTTATTATACAGACCTGAATGAAGGAAGTTTAACTTCCGAAACATGTAGTCTTTAATAAAACTCAAGTGGTATAAAACAAGTGTTGTCTTTAATCATCTTAACATACATGATGAAGAATTTTGAAGTCTAGGTATTTTACAGGACCCGTCATAGACTGGTTTAAGTGATTATTTTTAAATAAATTATTTGTTAAACAATATGCATTCACCATACAAACATTAATAAATTCACGTTTATATTTTTACAGAGACCCACTAAGTCACCTTATGTATCTTTTTTAAGCCTCCAAATGTTTCCGAGTGAATTTGTGTCTTGTCATTTGAGTTCTTTTTACATACTTAATTTTTTACAATCTGTTTTAACATGCTCAAAAAAAAGAAATAAAAATGTATTTTACAATAATAAATTCTGATCATTTACCCATTTCTTTATTTTACCTGCTTTTATGCATTCACTATTCCACCCACGATTGACAACCACACTACATATTTTTTTGGAACTGACATAATTACATGTGTGAGCTCTCGACAGTATCTATAGTTGATTATTTTGATTGCTTTTTATTTACCAGAAACCCTTACTTTTTTAATAAATGCACGATCGTTAAATGTTGTGAACACCATAAAATAACTGATCAAATTATAAGCTGCATAAAAATTGAAAATAGTGGTTTTAGCCATCTCCCAGTATGTGAATCAATAGTTATTTAATTAATATAAAAACTATAAAAATTGTAATGAAAAATGTAATTTAAATTGATTTTTATATTATATAGTTTCTTGTACACTTATTGTGAAAAAGGCGGTCAGATAATTACAGGTATATTAGTAATTGCATAATATATGATAAATGACCTACCCCTACACACCTAACCCTGATTTTAACCCCTTATATACGGCCTTATGCAGCCAATTCAATATGACCTGAGCTAGACACATGCATTTTCCATTCATCATCTTGTCATTACAAAAGCTTTTAGCGAAAAAAAACAATAAAAGCTACACCGTCATTTCGTGGACGGCGCTTTTAATTTTCAATCCACCTTTGTTGACATTTCAGTGCGAAGCTTTAACCTACATACGAGCATATAACATACGTGCTACGACATATCAAATTATGCTCATTATGAAAATGTAAATTGTGTGCAATGAATGTTTGCTTTGAAGGGAGAAAATTGTGCCAAGGTCTAATTGTATTTAAACAGTGAAGGGAGTAGGAAATTCTCGATGTTTAACCGTTAGAGTGATAAGAATCGATATATCGACTCTGGTATAATTTGTCAAAAATACGAATGATTAATACTATCTGACCGATATCTTGATAAAGAAGCGGTTAGCTTCGAAACCGGTAGACATTATAATTAAGTTATAATAAAATATTTGTAGTGACTTTAAAACAAAGTTACATTTTAAATATATAATGGAAAATCACAAAGTTAGTGCTTCAAATATAAAGTACGAATAATTATTCTAACATTCTGACATCCACTCATTACAGAAATTGTTATTGTATCTTTTGTGTGTGATGTATATAATCTAATTAAAAATAAAAAAATAATAATAAAAATAAAAAATTGTATCAACATGTAAGTTTTTCGACTCAACACAGGCTATGCCTAAATATCCGTAATACATATAGTAAAAAATGTACGTATCTTTTAAAATTAAAATTAAAATTAAATTAAAAATTAAAAAAAGAATGTTGACTTTTTTATTGGATTTTGAAAATCTACTGGAAAAATATAAAATGAACGGTTGGCATCGTGATAAAGAAAATTATAAAGATCGAATTAATAAACTACACATTTATCCCTGACACAATTTCTATTAATAAAACTAATGGCGCTAATATTTGCATTCGTAATCTTTAATAAGAAAATGAAGAAAATCCGCTATCATTATTGTTATCTTTTATTACATCATTTATAGAGAAATCTATCTGTAACATTTCTGATATTATAAAATCATTGTATAATTTGTTAATTAAGGTTAAAAACACTTAACCAGTCTATCTCTTCACTAGCCTTTTATCCTCCACTGCTGGATATAGGCCTCTTTCCTTCCATTTCTGCAAGCTGCAAACAGCAAACGACCGAAGGAAATGAAAGCCTATGACAAAAGCCCTGTAAATACTCAGACTTCATCCATTTCTTAAATCTGAACGTACAATCTGGTGTCAAAAATCTGAATCGATTGCCCGCAAATTTTCTTAAAACCATGTAACATTTATCGTTATTTTATTTTTTGCTCAAAACGCCATACCATATCGCTCACACTTTTCAAGAACGTCATAAATAAAAAATCGTCAACATTTTGAGTTTGTCCAAATACTCGTTCACAAAATCTGGATTATCTCCAATTACAGGAGTTATTACATATTATTTTTTGACATCTCATCAAAGATGAAGAAGAATATGGAAGTCTGGGCATTTGCGGGGCTGACGACCGTCATAGGCTATAGAACTTCCAAGAATTTGAATGGTGTAGTTGTCAATAATGTGTAGAATCGGTGAATGTTACACGTGGGTAAAGTGATCACTTAAACCAGCCTATGACGGTCGTCAGCCCCGTAAATGCCCAGACTTCCATATTCTTCTTCATCTTTGATGAAATGTCAAAAAATAATAAAAAATCGTCAATTTTCAGCTGTGCGTGTTTTCGGAATGCCCAAAAAATATACTATATCCCAGCAAAAGAGGCATATTTTTATCTTAATATTTACCCGCTACAGGGCAGAAAGTGTTGTTTTTGCATTTTGAAGAAAAGGTGTTGTTTAATTATTTTTTTTTTTAAATTACTTAATATTTTTCAAATGGAGAAAAAACATTCAGGTTTTACCTAAAAAGATGCACAGTAAAAAGTTCAATAAGCGGCTTGACATTTATTTTTATTACATTCTATTATATTTTTAAACTTTAAAAACGTTGTCCTGAAAAATCAAGTTTTTTGATTTATGACGTTCTTGAAAGGAGTGAGCGATATGTTTTATTCGAAGAAAAACATTTTTATATAAAAACGGTATTTTAAGCAAAATATGGAAATGCGTTAAATGTTACCTGGGTTTAGCTAAGTAAGTTGCGGGCTTTTGATTATTCTGCCTTAACCCTTTCCGGTCCTCCAAAATTTAAAAAAAATATAACAGTTAACAGTTATAATAACAGTTACATTCCAATTGGAAAACAATCCTCTGTCCTCTGCTCCACATACTGTTGTAATAGATACGAGTGACAAAAATGTAAGCTAGGAATTTAAATAAATAATACTAATGATGAAAAAAATGTCTAATAACATCCAATATGGAACCTAACAGGCAAAAATCGATGTCGAATGAGATTGGACATTAGACCAGTAAGGGTTAAAGACACCCATCGACGTTTCTTTAGAACCAATAGTTCGATCGATTTTCGATGGTTGGAAAATATTGCCTTGTCTTAGCAACAAGCCCGCCGGTGTAAATATATTTCATATAAGGGGGTTTAACAAATAAATCAATTATGGGCAGAACTGTGAACGTTACACAAGTGTATAAAGCGATCACTAGAGCTAACCAAATAATCGGTCGAAAGTCCTGGAATGCTAAGACTCACATCTCCATCCGTATAAAACCAATAGATGCTGCGTCTCAAGTTGAGACACTTATAATATCTTTGACTACCTATAGATCTTAAGACAACGACCATGTTGTGTTATTTATTATAAGGCATAACAATTTTTGGTATCAATAATCTTTTCTCAAAACCGACAGGTGTAATTTTGCTCATCAAAGACATTTTTAATAAAAACGTTTCATGGGTGTGTGCCAGCCACACAATTTTATTCTTTTGAGGGCAGATTATTTGCGCATAAATATTTGATGATGTATAGCACACATGACGATTTTTAACTGTTGAATGGCAAATTAATTCATGGAAAACGTTTTTATACAGGAGTCTAGCCTTAGGTTTCCCAAACTAAGTTTCGCATAGCCTGAAGAGGTGTTTCGTAAAAAATGGAATAATTATATACATATTTATATATATATATATATATATATATATATATATATATATATATATATATATATATATATATATATATATATATATATATATATATATATATATATATATATATATATATATATATATATATATATATATATATATATATATCATCATCATCATCATCTTCTAAAGGCAGCGCCTTGTTGTGTCAGCCACTTGTCTCTGTCAGTCGCCATCCTCTTGAGCTGCGAATAGGAGGAGACGTCCATGAGCCGCTTCAAATCCTGGAAGTATGAAGTTCTTGGGCGGCCTCTTGTTCGTTTTCCCAAGATTCTTCCTTCGAAGATGTTGCTAAGAAAGGTGCTATGTCTAATTGAGTGCCCTATTAGCTTGGCCTTCCTCTTCAAAATATGATTTATAAGCTCTCTTCTTTCTTTTACGTCCTGCAACACCTTTTCGTTGGACTTCCTTACGACCCATGATGTCTTGGTCATCTTCCTCCAAACCCACATCTCAAATGCTTCAAGCCGGTCTTTTTCGTACTTTTGGATGGTCCAGGTTTCACACCCATACAACAAAATACTCCAAACAAAAGCCTTTATGAATCCTTTTCTTACTTCAATTTTTAAATGTTATATATATATATATATATATATATATATATATATATATATATATATATATATATATATATATATATATATATATATATATATATATATATATATATATATATATGTGTGTGTGTGTGTATATCCATCAATACTAAATCTGTCATATATCGTTTTGCCCCATATATATATTTGTATTATTATGAAAATAATAATGTTGAATTTACGTAGCGCCATTTTCGTGAAAAATTACCTCAAGGGTGTTTTATATTTTTAAACTTTATGCTTAAAATTTTATTTTTTTATAAAATTAAAATCATTTAATTAATCAATTCAATTGTGCGCTAGGAAGTATAATAATTAACGAAAATAATAGTCACGACGAAGAAAAGGTGTCGTATTCTATCTTTTAAATTAAAAAAAATAAATATGATAGATAGAACATCATAATATGATTAACTCAACATAAAAAGGCAAATTTTTCGTTAAAATTTCCGAATTTGCGAGGTGCTCCATCACCGAAAAGTTTGGGAAGCCCTGGTCTAGACAATATAATTCATTACCCTAGGGTAACCCACACGTGTAGGCGCATAAGCCTTTTTGTTTGAATATTTTATTTTATTTTTATCCCTATTTTCTCATGCACTGAATTTTTGATAGTCCAATATGTGTAACATTTTTATTGTAAATTGTATAATAAGCATTAGTGTCATTCTAGTGAATTGCTTACACGGGTCTAGCGGTAGTCATGTGTAGACGCATAACTTTTAATTTTTAATTTAATTTTTACTAAGTAAATACCACTATTCCTTAAATGTGATTATTTATTTCGATGCATTCATCATTTTCAAACACCGTATGTAAAACTAACTTTTCATATTATTTTTTTTTGTTTTTACCCCAATTTTCTCATGCAGTTGGGACTTTAAAAAAAAAATAAAAAGTCTAAAAATTATGAAACATTTTTATAGTTAATTGTATACTACACATATGTATAATTGCAAATGTGTCTACATTTGACCTGATGATGAAATAGTTATTCTGAAACCGACAGTCATGAAGTAGTGTTTTTAGTGGTATTACGGGTATGAGAGTGTTATATTACCATGCCACAAAGATAACCTGGCATTTAATATATAATTCATTCAAACCCTTATCCGCACCCCAATGGTGCATAGGGCACTGCATCATAAAAACGCAGTGTTATCTTGATCGTAAACAGATGAAGGAAAGGTGATCAGCCCTCCGCTTCAGGTACCAGTCCAGATTAATATTGAATAAATATAACAGTGAAAGAATCACTTATATTTATTTGACTCCCCTGGGAATCGAACCCGGGACCTCCAGAACGGTAGCCGAGCGTGCTGACCATAACACTACGGAGGCTGACAAAGTTGTATACTACACATATACATAATTCCAATGTGTCTACATTTGACCTGATGATGGAATAGTTATTCTGAAACCGACAGTCTTAAAGTAGTGTTTTTAGTGGTATAACGAGTATAAGAGCCACATATATATAACTTTGTGGTATACCATGCCACAAAATTAACATGGCATTTCATTTATAATACAAAATACATTTTTTAAAGGTTAAACCATGGAACAACTGGGTCTTTAAGTTGACAGTGAGATGACCCGACAAGGTTAAGGGATCATTAAATATTTTTCCTATTGATACTAAATCATGATATTATTGTAAACATATCGTAAATTTACATCAGAATCAGGTTGGTGGTGATTTTCCAGACAAATTACGCGATAAAATGATATCGGGTCCCTTGTCACTTGACCCCCGTGATAGAATATGTGGAAATTAGATAATAAATGTGTAAATGACTTGTGCCCTGGCATTTTACTCGTCCTACTAGGTCAATTCTGATACAACGTTTATTGATTTTTTCATCATACGCATGTTTACATCATCTTTTAATCGATATCTCAACACAGATGAAGAAGAATATGGAAATTTGGGGATTTACAGGGCTTACGATCTGTCATAGGCTGGTTGAAGAGATCATTTTATATACATGTAACATTCGCCATTGTACCCTCAATTGACTATTTCAGATTTTTATTCGTGTATCCTGACTATGTATTCCTATGATTACACATTTTCACAGGTTTATGAGGAATGGATACATTTTTATGAGGTACATTTTTCAAAATTTTTGTATTGAATACATGTTTAATACATGTCTTAACAAAGACGAAGAGAGTATGAAAGTGAGATAATTAACAGGGGTTGCGACCTAGCATAGGCTGGTTATAGTGATCACTTTATACACGTGTAATATTCACAAATATACCTATATATATATATATATATATATATATATATATATATATATATATATATATATATATATATATATATATATATATATATATATATATATATATATATATATATATATATATATATATATATATATATATATATATATATATATATATATATATACATATATATAAGAAGAATATGCAGGCCTGAGTTCACGTTATACACGCGTAACATTTACCATTCCACCTATGACATCCATTGATAACCACACTACTCAATCTAGATTAAATTTTTAAGATCTTAAATTCTGGAAAATTCTTTCTCATGGCTCGCTGTAAAGCATTTGCACGATAAATATATAATGGTAACATTTCTATTTTTCATCTCGGGCAAAGGTCAGTAGAAAATTACTTGTTGTAATTCAACATCTGTATGTAGATTCAACATCTTAATCATTTATCACAGTCACATGGCATTGAATTCTGAGTATAATTATATATATATATATATAAATAAATATATATATATATATATATATATATATATATATATATATATATATATATATATATATATATATATATATATATATATATATATATATATATGTATATATATATATATATATTGACATCTATTGGTGAGATGTAAAGAAGCTTTTTACTAAGCAGAAACTCTTATATTAGTATGTGAGGTCCGAATCCTGGATTATAATCACACACATGAGAAACGCCAGGGAATTAATTTTATTTGATTGTTAATTATATTTAATTTCTGTTAAATGTTTTTTTGTATAGTTTTGATTTAAATAATTTTATAATATAACTAATACATAAGTATGGAGGGTGGCAGGAGATGTGTTGCATAAAATTAGTATGGTGTGGATGAAGTTTCGAGCTTCCGAGAGTCGTTTTTGATCCAAAAATGCCAGCTAAAGAGAAAAGTCTACCAAATAATGGTCAGACCCGCACTCCTCTATGGCTCCTAATACTGGGCGATGTATAACACCTACTATGGCAACTAGAAAATGCTGCAATGCGAATGCTTATATGGTTAGCTGGAGTGTATCTCAGAGACAAAATAAAGATAAAATTAAAATGTTACTTTGTTTTAAAATCACTATTAATACTTTATTATAACTTAATTATAATGTCTGCCGGTTTCGAAGCTAACCGCTTCTTTATCAAGACTGATTATTAATCAGTCTTGATCAGTAGGAGTATTGATCAGTCTTGATAAAGAAGCGGTTAGCTTCAAACCGGTAGACATTATAATTAAGTTATTAGGAAATATTTATAGTGATTTTGAAACAAAGTTACATTTTAACTATAAAATGGAAAATAACAAAGTTATTGCTTCAAATATAAATTATAAACAAAATAAAGAGTTCACGCATTCGTGACTGGCATACAGGTGTAACTGGCATCAAGAGTAAGGTAGAGGAAAGGCAATTGAGATGGTATGGGCACATAGGACATAGAGAAATTGAACATATTATCAACCAGGCGATCGCCATGCATTTTTCTCGAAAGACATTTAGAGGTAGACTAAAAAATATATTGATGCCACAGAAAGATAACGTATGTTATTCGAATCCATGCCCTAGGTGATATGGTATATGATATAAGGACCTTCAAGCTAAGGACGAGAAGAGCTGACACCAACAGTATAACAAAGACTATAAGTTGGGAAGTGTGTGTGTGTTTTAAACCCGAAAATGGAGTCCACGAGCCGAGTACTCGTAGGTAAATGTCAGTTTTGTCCGGAATTATAAATGGCTACCATTTACAATTCTCAGTAATATTTTTCATGAAGACTATCAGCATAATGACGTCAGAACTATAAAAAATGACACTTGTTCAAAGATGGCTTGTTTGATGCATTACCAACGCATTCATGAGAAATCTCTAATGGACTTACTTTACAGAAAATAGTTATACAGTAGAACATCAAAAATATGACATCCCGGGAAATCGGATCAAAATTTTGAGGAAAAATATTCGTAGGAAAACACGCAAAGACTGAATAGAACATACAACATTTTTACAATTTTATTAACAAAGTTTTCTCGCAAAACGTTGTAAATAAATTATTCTTCTTCAAACCCTTATCCGCACCCCAATGGTGCATAGGGCACTGCATAATATAAACACATTGTCATGTTGATCGTTTACACATGAAAGAAAGGTATTCAGCCCCTTTAGATTAGATGCGGATTAATATTTATGTACTTTATAAAATTAATCAACTTTGTTTTAACCTCTTTTTTATTATAATACACTAATCTACCGGTTTTGTCAAGAACTTTATCATCATCAGGGTTTATTTCATTCTAAAACATTAAAATACTAATAATTAATTACATTCCCTTACCAAAAACTTCCACACACTCCGTAAAAAAATCCTAAATGTAAAATTGTGCCACTAAGTGTCTGCGAAAATCATTCAAGAAATAAAATTTACATAGTTTGTGTTTATATAACTTTAGTTTATGTTTTATCACTTGTAATTTTAATTATATTTTTTGTAATGAATATGAACGTCTCGTCAAGGGTTTTGCTTAGTGATTCGTTTATCCAAATATATATGTATGTATATATGGTATATATATATATATATATATATATATATATATATATATATATATATATAAATATATATATATATATATATATATATATTATATAATATATATATATATATAATATATATATATATATATATATATATATATATATATATATATATATATAGATGGTATATGGATATATATATATTATATATATATATATATATATATATATATATAATATATATATATATATATATATATATATATATATAATATATATATATATAATATATATATATATATATTATATATATATATATGTGTGTGTGTAAATGTATTTACAACATTTTGAGTGTGTCCAAATACTTGTTCACAAATCTGGATTATCTCCAATTAAAGGAGTTACGGAAAATTCGAGTTGTGTGGTTGTCAATAATAATCAGTTGCTCAGACTTCCATTTTCTTCTTCATCTTTGATGAGAAAAAAATGATACTATAGATGAATGCATTGTTAAAAGTAATACATAAATAAATTAATCAAAAATACGAAAAATATCCAATAAATGAATGATGTGCATAGAATTCTAAATACAATTGAATATTTGTAATTTATGTGCCATTGTTTACATTCCTCGGACTTTTCACTTTGAATAAATACATAATCCTGGGAAACTCCTATTTAAATTGAATAATGAGGAAAACAATCGAAACAGGTTGAAAATTTAACTGGGATATTTACATAATTCGTTTACTGTCATTTTAAATAATTTACATTGAGGTACCTACTTTGAATTTGCACTATTTAACACGTTTCATTGTCCATGTCGCTCACTCCTTTCGAGAACGTCATGTATCAAAAAACTTGATTTTTCAGTAGAACGTTTTTAAAGTTTTGAAATATAATAAAATGTAATAAAAATAAATTCAAGCCACTTACTGAACTTTTTACTGTGTAACAGATCTTTTTAGGTAAACCTGAAGGTTTTTTCTCCATTTGAAAAATATTTAGTATATTTCAAAAAATTATTTCATTATACCTTTTCTTCAAAATTATGCAAAAACAACACTTCCTGCCCTGTAGCGGGTAAATATTATGTTAAAAATATGCCGCTTTTGCTGGGATAAAGTACATTTTCTGGGCATTCCGAAAACATACACAACTGAAAATTGACGATTTTTGATTTATGACGTTCTTGAAAGGAGTGTGCGATATGACCAGTGACTTTATAATTTTTGTATTTAATCCCACCGATAATGATATTCGTATCAAACAAGCTATCCATATATAATTCTTTTAATATTTGACCTAGTAACGAAAATTCCATACAACAACAAAAATAGAGAAACAGAAAAAGCGATCTCTCTGAAAAATGTGCGGTAAAATGATGTTTTGATTAACTCATCAACCATTATGCCACTTCGTTGCAGGGATAGGTAGAGAGAATAGAACGCCACACCACTTTGTTTTTGCAAACATTCTTCGCCTCTTCCACGTTCATGCATCTGCGCAATGCATTTCGATGCATTCCGTATCATTGCGGAATGCATCGAAACACGTGTCACAGTAGATTTTAAGAAAAAGTGGTATTTACTAAGTAAAACATTAATTAAAAACAGTTAATTCTTTTACAACATTCTGAGTTTGTCCAAATACTTTTTCACAAATCTTGATTATCTCCAATTAAAGGAGTTTTTTATATTATTTTTTAACATTTTATCAAAGATGAAGAAGAATACGGTCTAAGCATTCACGGGGCTGACGATCGTCAAAGGCTGGTTTAAGTGATCACTTTACTTTTTTATGTTTGTAAAGTGATCACTTAAACTAGCCTATGTCGGTCGTCAGCCCCGTAAATGCCCAGACATCCATATTCTTCTTCATCTTTATGAGATGTCAAAAAATAACAATTAATCCTTATTAAACACACTGTAGCTTGTCATTCACATCGGTTGATGGACATCAAATGAAAGACACAATGCGTTTTATAAAACGACGACCATCTTGACCTAACTTAACCTAACCTGTGATGTACGTATGCAAATTGTAAATTAATAAAAAAGATAAAGGAAGCCATTTTGTATGCCACAAACCACAAAGGAGATACTTAAAGCAGTTCTATTTCTAAATTCTCATTATTATTTTTTTAAAAGAAGGTCATGAAAATTTTTAATTACCACATATCGCTCACTCCTTTCAAGAACGTCATAAATCAAAAATCGTAATTTTTTAGTTGTGCATGTTTTCGGAATGCCCAGAAAATGTACAATTTCCCAGTAAAAGAGGCATATTTTAAACTTAATATTTAACCGCTACAGGGCAAATGTGTTGTTTTTGCATTTTGAAGAAAAGGTGTTGTTTAATTATTTTTTTAGTAAACCTAATGTTTTTGAAATGGAGAAAAAGCCTTTAGGTTTTACCTAAAAAGATCTGTTACACAGTAAAAAGTTCAATAAGTGGCTTGATATTTATTTTTGAACTTTAAAAACGTTCTCCTGAAAAATCAGTTCTTTGATTTATGACGCTCTTGAAAGGAGTGAGCGATATCTCAATAAAAACGTAAAAGTGAATAAACTTTTTAAAACGTAAATATCAGTAGGTCAAATAAGAAGGATGATTATAAAAAAATTATATACTTAATGTTTAATTTTATTTATTAGTTGCCTTAGAAAATTATTTTTGCCTACTATGTACGTAGAAAGATTTATGACATATTTAGTTTATATGCCTTAAAAATTACAGTGGATGAGTATAGTCAATAAATGAATAAGGTTGATCCCTAAAAACAGATTTTTGCAAAGTTTGAGTGGTATGGCGTTCAGTTCTCTCTGACTACTCCTGCGGAAGCGGCGTGTTAGTTAGTTACTTATTTTTCTTAATAGTAATCAAGCAACAGTTACAGCGAACGCGATTACAACTCCATACTTACGAACAAATTGTTAAATAATGGCTCAATTTTAAATCCATTTCTTTAATTGGCAGAATAAAATCTACGTTATAGATATGACTTAAATGCATACTTGTAGTGCATACAGGTTGTTTAAAAACCTTTTTAAAAATGCTATGAAATTCTGAAAACTGGTCAAGTTATAAGCTACCTAAAAAACTAAAAATCATGTTTTCCGGCATTTCTCAGTATTCAAAAATTATCCGACTATAAATTGTACATTATCTACAAGACATTGCTAATTCGTTTTTTTGCAATTACCAGATTTTTTGTCAGTCATATCCGAAGTTTATTAAAAAGTGGTTCATTATATTGAGAGTTTAGTGTATATTTATTTTTTAAAAAAGAGAAATATTTGTGTTTTTATTATTTCCACAAATATTTCAATTTCATACTATAGCGACTCATTATTAGAAATAGGTATCAAATTGTGGTAGAGTGATTTCGAACCGAGAAACTCTGACTTAAGAGTCCGCGACACTAACCACGGGACCACAACCCGACACATTTACCGAGTAAAAGTTTTTTTTTTAAATCTTCATACAGCGGTGGCCCAGCTTACTGTAAACACTAAACTCTCCGGTGTTCGTTCTCTCACGGAATCGAACTTGCGACCTTGCGCCTTACTGGCTCAAACAATTTTACACTACGCCATAATAACATGTTTTTAACATCTCGAAACCATTAGTGTTACATAATATTTCAATAGCGCACAAATAAAATATTCATTATGCATAAAACGAGGCATAATATCACAAAATCAAGTATGTTCTGCTGATCTTACGATGCTTCCAAGGATTTTCCGCTTCGAACCATTTTTAATAGTCGATATTTATGTCAGTAATTCCGTGTTTCGGTCAGCAAATCATATTACATTGTTACTAATACCATTGGTGCATTGAATTGGTCAGCATTTACTATTTATTATATGCACATTTTTTTCCGCCTCCTTAGTGTAATGGTCAGCACGCTCGGCTACCATACTGGGGGTCCCGGGTTCGGTTCGTAGGGGGGTCAAATTTTAAAAAAATCAGTAGACTTTCATTCACCTTAAGTCATGTGGTCATGGTAATTTTATTCAGTATTGTTTGACATTTCATCATGGCAAGACTGACTGGATTTAACTTTTGTTTTATACTCCGTAGTGTAATGGTCACCACGCCTTGCTACCGTATTGGAGCTCCCGTGTTCGGTTCCCAGGGGTATCAAATAAATATAAGTGACATTAACACTCTAATATTTATTCAAAATTACCCTGGACTGGTACCTGAAGCGGAGGACTACTCACCTTTCCTTCGTATTTTAATGATCAAAATAACACTGCGTTTATATGATGCAGTGCCCTATGCACCATTTGGTTGCGGATATATATATATATATATATATATATATATATATATATATATATATATATATATATATATATATATATATATATATATATATATATATATATATATATATATATATATATATATATATATATATATATATATATATATATATATATATATATATATATATATATATATATATATATATATATATATATATATATATATATATATATATATATATATATATATATATATATATATATATATATATATATATATATATATATATATATATATATATATATATATATATATATATATATATATATATATATCACTGCATCACATAATCGCAGTGTTATCTCGATCGTTAACACACGAAGGAAAGGTGATCAGCCCTCCGCTTCAGGTACCAGTCCAGGGTAATATTGAATAAATATTAGAGTGAAAAAATCAATATTAGAGTGAAAAAATCACATTTCTTTATTTGACCTCCCCCCCCAGGGAATCGAACCTGGGACCTCCAGTAAGGTAGCCGACGGTGTTGACGATTACACTACGGAGGCGGACGAATCGTAAGGGCATGTCGTTCATAGTACTGATTTCCATATTCTTCTTCTTCTATTACTTCTATGTTATTTTCTTTAAAAAATGTTTTTGTATTGTTTGTCAAATTTTGATTTATAACGTATTTATATAAGATAACATCTCAATAGGTGACTAAAAAAATTACCGAAATGAAATTATATAACCAAACACAACCTGAAATAAGCGGTAGTTTGTTTACGTTTAAAACGGGTTTGTTTTTTTTATTTGGATTATCCCAAAGTAAATGCCTTCAAATCCTTGTGGGGTTTTTATTTCTCATAAAAACATCAACAACAATAATGAAGGTCCTTATTTATTTACAAATTATTCCTGAGGTAACAAATAAAGTTAAATGTAAAAATTACACAAAAAAAGTTTTATGTACCAAACTCAGAAAATTAAACATAGTCACAGAAATTAAAGTACCTACTATTTTCATTTAAAAAATCTGTCAATGAAAGCTAAACTGGGAGTACACAGCGGATTCCTGATTCCAACCCTAATGTATAGGAATGAAGCATGGACATGGAGTAAAAGAAGGGTGAAAGTAGACTGAATGCACTCGAGATGCGATCCCTCAGACGAATGTGCGGAAAAATTATGTATGATAGATGTTCGAACGGTGAAATATGGAAAGTATGCAAAGCTGAGATAAGCATTATCGAAAAAATTAAGAAAGGCGTATTGAGATTGTAAATGAGTGAGGAAAGAACTGCAAAAGGAGCAGAGGAAGACCGAGAGGATGATCAGGTAGGTATGTCAAATAATTCAAAGCGCCGGGTCAGGAGTCGAAATCTTCTTTCATATTCTTCTTCATCTATGTTGAAAGGTTAAAATGTAAACATAACTTACTAATGTTGGTTGAGAAAATCCACATTTGTGAACATGTATGTGGACACACTCAAAAGGTTGTAAATTTTAATTCACTTGTGTAGGTGACTTGACAAGCTTTTTCCAAACAAACAAAATATTGTAACATAAATACATCGTGGACATGCACACAAAGATTTAAAATATGAGCTGTTAGTAACAATAATCAATAATTGATTATTTAAGGGGCAAATTGTTCATTCAGAAGACTTACCCATTTTCCACATGGTCAGTCCGCGAGGGTAGGTACCTAACACAAAGTTCAGGTAACGCATCCACAGATGTTACGCACATGCAAATCAAAGAAAAAACCTGTTATGGCGGGTTTATCCATGGTTTATCGCAACATTCAATTTTCCCGCGAAGCGCAATTCAATTTTAAAATGGAACGAGTTATCTAATTGGCATTCAAAGAGCTCTTTTAACTTGAACTTTGTGTTGTCTCTGTCCATTTCAGTGGAGTTGAATAGCTGCGTCTCTTTCTTCCGATATTATTTTGCTTGTGTCTCTTTCGTGCAGCGTTGAAATCGTACATTTGTCTCATGCAGTCTAGTTTTCTCAGGTTATTAAGAGCAGGGGAATAAAACTGTTTTTTGACTAAAATTTGCAACCATTAATTGTATGAAATCAAAGTAATTTAAGAGTAAGTCCACTCACAAGTACGAATAGGCTATAAAACTTTGGAGTTGAGTAGGGCCATGATAAACGGTGCTGCAAAAGCCCTTGGATTGATTTCGGAAGCAATTGGACGTTAAAAATCAACAGCAACTAAAATTGCTAACAGTACGAGTTAATGCAAATGAAAATTCGCCAAATCCATAATTAATTAACAATGATAATGAAAATCTCATGGCGTTTATTTTAACGCTTTCTTCAGAACACGAATCTTAAAATATATCAAAAATTGAACAATTTCACGATAAACATACTACGTTCAAACAATATTTATTTTTAGAATTTATATGTTTAAGATTCTAGCTCACTGGTTTAAGGTTATGTTTCTATGGTAAATAATGTCAACTCGATGAAACAACCATTGAATCCATGGGTCACAAAAAAACTCCAATTCACTTTAATTTTATTTTCAACACCATTCGTTCTTTATTTTTATGTATGTAAATTCAGAGAAATATTTGTGATAAAAAAAGGGGAACAGAGAGAATAAAATGCCATACCAATCTGTATTTCCATACAATTTTCACCTCTTCCACATTTCAACATCTTTTCATACATACACGATGATTATTCCAACTCCTGACTTGATGGTTTTAAGTATATAAAATTATTGATCATGCCAAGTTTTTCTCGGCCTTCCTCTGCTTCTACTATCAACCATATTCGCCTCATTATATTTTTTAACTATCCTCTCTTCTCACATTTGCTTTACATACCCAAACCATCTCAACACACCTTTCTTAATTTTATTATGATTTCGCGAAAGTGTCGTGGACTTATAGTATAGGGTTTAGTGATTGATTCCCCAGCTGACACGATTTGATTTTTATTTTATAACATATTTGGCTTATCGTCATTAATTTTACACTAGCACTTGACATATATTTTATTCTTCAGTTATCTTATATTACATTTCTATAAACTAATATTTACACTTCATTTAACATCCTATACTTACATATATTTACATCTCCTTACATTTTTTTTAAATACATAATAAATGCTTCAGTGTTATGAAAATGCTATATTTGTTTAAATTTGTATGTATTGCATATAATTAAAAATGAAATAAACAACCAAATTTACGCACTTCCTCGATTAAAATAAATATAATGTAGGTATATTATTTATTTTATTATTATAATACGTTATATTTTGAATAAACTAATGATCGTTCAAAAATGATTTGAAAATTCTTGTTAACTTTTATCAAAATTCTTGTTTTATTTCAAACCCCTGTGGAACGTTTTGATTTCAAATATTTTATCGCCTTCCCTTTCTGTCTCAGGAGATCCCGCTTCAAAATCCGCATTCAGTTAAAAAGCGCCGTCGGACATCGGCCAGTCGCCCGCTGGCAGCAGTCAGAGGTGGACGCTATCGCTCTGTACGTCGATCCGTCACTAACTCGTTCGCGCGGCAATCTCTTCATTGTTCCATCGGAGTTTCTTTCGCAAAACATCAAGATGGTTCGCCAAATAATCGACAAAATGGCAGTGAACATCGCTAGAACTAGACTTTTCACGATTTTCAGTGATAAAATCCAGCGCCGTTGCTCGTCTGATGTAATTTTGTGAAGACATAGCGGAGCGGTGCAATACATTCTAGCCTATAATAGAACTAGATGAATGAAATGTCAGTGAATTTGTCAATAATTACTTACGGTGAATATCAGTTCAAGTGATATATTTCATAATATTAGTTGAATCGTGCTCTCTTCACAAAAAAACTAGTTCAAAATACGTTTGACTTGACGTTTGTGAAATGTTCGTTAAATTCAAATTGAGCCCGCAATTTTTCAAACAATGAATCGTTCGAAATCTTTTGTTTTGATATAGTGTTGGGACTGTTTTTAAATAGTGTTGTGTGAGGCAAAATGGCCTCGTATTTGCAATGGAGTGGTGAAGTGTTCGTAGGCCTGCTGATGCTAATTTCCTTAGGAGCTAACGGACTGGCGCTTCTCGTTTTTATCCTAAGACCGTCTTTGAGGACCATATCTAATAGGTGAGTTCCTTTTACGATCCCGTTTCTATTTACCCAACCTCTTATTGTCTACAATGGTAAGCACCCTTGTAGAAAACCAGGTACCTGCCTAAAACTTCAAAGATCGCAGCTAAGAAACTAAACACAAAACATTATTATTCTATTTTAAAAAATTAAAAAATGTGTTTACCATACATACATTTTGATTTTTTGGACTGATTTTTTTTTGTATGTAGGTAGAATCGTAGTTTTTATACATTTTTATAATATATTTCATATATCGCTCACTCCTTTCAACAACGTCATTTATCAAAAAACTTTTTTTTCAGAAGATTGTTTTTAAAGTTTAAAAATATAATATAATGTATTAAAAATAAATATCAAGCCACTTATTGAACTTTTTACTGTGCAACAGATATTTTTAGGTAAAACCTTAATTTTTTTCTCCATTTGAAAAATATTTAGTATATTTAAAAAAAGAATGTTACACGTTACAAATGATTACTTAAACCAGCCTATGACGGTCGTAATCCCCGTAAATGCCCAGACTTCCATATACTTCTTCATCTTTGTTGTGATGTCAAAAAATGATTGAATTATGATACTCAACTACATATTCTTCAATATATCTTCAATAATGCATAGTATCGATCGATACAGTGTTATCTTGATCGTTAATCACACTGAAGGCTTACATCAGTCTTTCAGACACTGTTTCAAAGTAATATTGAAATATTTAATATTATTAATATAGTATGTTATTATATTATTCTCAATAATAACTCATATTATGAAAACAACCATACATATATTAAAATGCCTTGTCATTCTGTGAAATTATAAATGTATGTATTTACTTTCGTGTACTATATAACTGTTTACACTGCAAAATGTTGATTAATATATTATATTTAAATAAATAAACATTTTAATCTTTGGTCCACCGTATAATGTAATATCATGAAAGGTCAAATATTGAATATATGACATACTTATGCGTGCACTGGTCACCTCAACAAAGATGAAGAAGAGTATTGAAGTCTGGGCATTTACAGGGCTTACGACCGTAATAGATAATCGTCTTAAACCAGCCTAACAAATAACAAACGGGGTGTACAACATTTTAAGTGTGTCCAAATACTTCACAAATCTGGATTACCTCCAATTATGATTGATTTTTTCCATTATTTTGACATCTCAATATAGATGAAGAAGAATTTGGAAGTCTTGGCATTTACAGGGCTTACGACCGTCATCGATAATCGCCTTAAACCAGCCTATGATGGTTGCCCAAGCCATGTAAATGCCCAAACTTCCATATTCTTCTTCATCTATGTTGAGATGTCAAAATAATATAAAAAATAACTTTTAATTGGAGATAATCCAGATTTGTTCAGTATTTAGACACACTTGAAATGTTTTAAACCCAATTTGTTATTCGATCTTTTTCGGCTTCTACGTCCAACATTCGCATATTCAGTCGTATTTTACCTGTGTTTATCATTCATTAGATCCACACCCCCAAACCAAATGGCACATCTTTCTTTATTTTATTGGTAAAGCATACAATAATGAAATTACACATTTTTGTTCTTTTGCCGCGAGGCTTTTTGCCTAGAATTTTAATAAATAAATAGATAAATAAATAAATAAATAAATAGACTCATGAATTACATGAAATTATAGTAACTTTAAGCAGAAAGAGTAAATCCACTCACAAGTAAGCATAGGCTATAAAACTTAAAAAGTTGAAGCCTGAGTAGGGCCGTGATAAGCTGTGTTGCATGAGCCGTAGCTAGATTCAGAGTCACTTGGACGTAAGGTAATAAAAAAATATATAAGTATATTTTTTAATGAAACTAATAGTCCGCCTCTGTAGTGTAATGGTCAGCACGCTCGGCTACCGTTCTGGAGGTCCCGGGTTTGATTCCCAGGGGGGTCAAATAAATATAAGTGATTTTTTCACTGTAATATTTATTCAATATTACCCTGGACTGGTATCTGAAGCGGAGGGCTGATCACCTTTCCTTCGTGTGAAAACGATCAAGATAACACTGTGTTCATATGAAGCAGTGCCCTATGCACCATTGGGGTGCGGATAAGGGATTTATTATTTTAATAGTTCTTAAATATTTATTGAATACTTACAAAGAAAAAAAATGTTATCAGTATAAGTCGTGCTACTAGAAATATTTATTGACTTTTGATGTATTTATACAGTGTTTTTTTTATTATTATTTAGATACTAGATCTTTTATTATTATTTTATTGTTAAATTATTATGTAGGATAAACTTATCCTCACATCCCTCATATGCTAGACATAAATGTATGTATTATACTTATATATTAATAAAACTTTTTTATTTGCTACACCAGGAAGTAAAATAAATACTTATGTAAAAAAAACACCAGCACTAAAGTCATTCACATCACTATTTAAGGTAACAACATTCTTCATTCTAGAATATTACTAAGAATGTCCTATTAGGATATAAATGCCATATTTGTGAGAATAAAAAATAGTATTTTTTTTATTAAATACATGCATGGTAAGTATGTATATCGGTATGAATAAAAATGTAAATGTGTGTTTGTTTAAAATCTTAAATCTCCTAAGTGATTCACGGATTGCTTTGAAATTTTGACACACTGATGCATTCGAGCACGCGCGTGTTCTTATGGTATATATATATTATCATAGGTAAAAACATGTTTTTACATACATTTTTTTACCGCAATGGCAGCGCCATCTATTTAATGTACCGCTGCACACGCAATACTAAGTATTCATAGCAGTAGTACGTCATAGCAGACGGCGTGCTTCTTGACAGCTACTGTCACTAAGCATTTTCAATTGCATTGTTTCGAAGATTTTTTAAATATATTTCATTGCTTCATAATAATATAATAATAAATCCCTTATCCGCACCCCAATGGTGCATAGGGCACTGCGTCATATAAACGCAGTGTTATCTTGATCGTTTACATATGAAGGAAAGGTGATCAGCCCTCCGCTTCAGGTACCAGTCCAGGGTAGTATTGAATAAATATTACAGTGAAAAAATCACTTATATTTATTTTACCCCCCTTGGGAATCGAACCCGGGACCTCTAGAACGGTAGCCGAGCGTGCTGACCATTACACTACAGAGGCGGACAAAAGCTTCATAATCATTGTCAAATTAAAAATAGTAGAAATGTATGATAATTTTTAATTTTTTAGAATTTATATTGGATTTGGATTTTTTAGAATATATAATGAAAAAAAAATTTAACTCCTTACCTTTCAATAACTCTTTTCTTTTCAAAACCATATAACTTGTGTATTTATTTCAAAGAAAAATTTACTTTCACTATATAAAAACGGAACTTCAAGCAAAAAAAAAACGTTGAATGTTACATGGGTTTTAAGAAAATTTAGTTTCGGGCTATTGACAACTGGACCTTAAACCATTTAAAATTTACAAAAGGACGTATTCTGTATTATATTATTTAGGAAGGTCAATTAATTTTTGGCAAAACAAACTACAAACACATTGAAATATATACTATTTACATTTCCCCAAGTGTGTTCTTCAAATTAAATCAGAAATCATACTTTTCACAAACTTGTCCTTCGTTTTTAAAGGTCAGAAGACAACATCCTGCAAATTCGCAATTTAAAACCTAAATATGTAATAAAACATATTTAAAACTATTTTTTTTCAATATATTTTAGGATTATTGTTTGATTTTTGTTAATTAAAACAAGTCGTTTGTATTTTATTTCTTCCTTAATATATTTTTGTCCGCCTCCGTAGTGTAATGGTCAGCACGCTCGGCTACCGTTCTGGAGGTCCCGGGTTCGATTCCCAAGGGGGGTAAAATAAATATAAGTGATTTTTTCACTGTAATATTAATTCAATATTACCATGGACTGGTACCTAAAGCGGAGGGCTGATCACCTTTCCTTCATGTGTAAACGATCAAGATAACACTGCGTTAATATGATACACTGCCCTATGCACCATTGGGGTGCGGATAAGGGTTTTATTATGTATTATTAATATATTTTTAATGTTATTGCTTGTTCCGCTATGAAGGAAGTTGAATGAATCTTGTTAGATGGGTATCTTTTAAAATACATATCTAAGATTAATATATTTCTTGCCGATAGCAGAGAAGACCTGCAGAAGCTAGTAATAAAGTTGTTTAATGTGTGCAAGGAAAGTGATTTGCTGACAAAATTGAATTGTGACAAAATTCAAGGGTGTTTTAAAGAAATCAATGTAGATCTGGATGTATAATAAAATAGTAGTAAATTAAGAAGTTAAATTAATATATTTCTTGCCAATAGCAGAGAAGACCTGCAGGAGCTAGTAATAAAGGTGTTTAATGTCTGCTAGGAAAGTGATTTGCTGGTGACTTTTGACAAAATTCAATGGTTTTTTGAAGAAATTAATGTAGATCGGGATGTAAAATAGTAGTAAATTGAGAAGTTTTGGAAAATTTATCATGAGATGATCAATAAATAAATAAATGTATAACTATGTACATAAGTATAATAAAAAATAAATAATAATAAAACCCTTATCCGCACCCCAATGGTGCATAGGGCACTGTGTCTTATAAACGCAGTGTTATCATGATCGTTTTACTTATGAAGGAAAGGTGATCAGCCCTCCGCTTCAGGTACCAGTCCATGGTAATATTAAATAAATATTACAGTGAAAAAATCACTTGGGAATCGAACCCGGGACCTCCAGAACGGTAGCCGAGCGTGCTGACCATTACACTACGGAGGCGGACGTATACCTATATAGTAAGTATACCCACCCATAAGTATACCTATATTAAATTTACAGATAGTGATTTTTAAAAAAAGGCAATATTGACATTATAAGTTTACGGTCAATCAACCTACATTTTGACATCTCAACAAAGATGAATACGAATATGTAAGTCTGGGTATTTACAGGGCTTACGACCTGTCAAATGCTAGTTAAGTGATAACTTTACACACGTGAAAAATTCACCATTCTATCCATGATTGTGAACACCACATTACTCAAAACCTGCAAACATGATTTTTAACTTTTTATGTAGCTTATAATTTAAACAGTTTTTTTTATTCACAGCGTTTTGAGTGCGTCCAAATACTTGTTCACAAAGCTGGGTTTTCTTCTTTTGGGATTTATTTTGACACGTTTGTATTTTTACATTTTACATGTAAAAATATCTCTATATTAAGTGTCGAAAACCCAGATTTGTGAACAAGTATATCACACACTACAAATGTTGTAAAATCAATCTTATTTAAATCGATATTTTAACTATGATTTTAATCGTAAAATTATCTATTTTATTCCTCAATGTTATTTCCTGTGCGGAAGAAAACTATATCTTTATATGTTAACATTAATTTGCGTATTATAAAACAATATTTAAAATATTTTTTCACATTGGAGGGTAAACCGATTTGTAATTAAATTCTCTCATTATGCAAATATTATTAACTGAGGAAAAGAATTTCCCATGAATATTTATCCTTATACGATAGTATAATGAGCAAATAACGGATTAATATAATTCATTATACGGATGTTCCGCGTGGTCATTCATACATTGTAGCATCCTTATTTGTAGACAAGTCGCAATGTCTTTTTATTTATTGAATTATTATTACAATTTAATTATTGAACTTGGTAATGAATAATATCCTAGTTGTACAGGAGAAAGTAACCAACTAACAAAACGTAAAATATTCAGGAGGGCCATTTAAGTCACTTTTGCTTGGCAAGAAAATAAACATCGATGCAGTTCGTCATTTTTAACAAGTCAATATATTATAATTCCAAGTTTGAAATCGCTTTGGGATTTTTTTCAGGGCAATATTAGGTTAGTAAGATATCAAATAGTCAATGATCACGTTTAGGTAAAAAAATGCACTTGGTCACTTTCTCCTGTATGACTCCGATATGGTCAATTTATATAGCGACGTTTTCTTGAAAAATCGCCTAAGGGCGCATTACAATTTAGGTTTTTTATTTTTTTATTTACATTTTTACAAATTTACGCGTCCAAAGGGTTAAATACTTGAAAGTGGTCAAGTCTTTTTTTTTATTATACGATAGTATAACAATTTTAATATTATACTATCGGAATAATATTTTTTAAACAAAAAAAATATTGATCACTGTCTATAACCCTTTTAAATAATATTTTTTTAAATTACACCCGTTTGCTTATATTTATCCTAAAATATTGATTGAAATTATTTATTACCAAACAAAAAACATAATACTCGCACCTACATATATTCGAAATACTCGTATACATATACATATGCATACTTGTAGAATACGCAAACAGAAATAAACATTTTTTTGTTGCTTAACTTGTTTGTTATTCTTCTTCTTTTAACCTTTATCCGCATCCAATTACGCATAGGGCACTACATCGTATCGAAGCAGTGTTATCTTGATCGTCAATTATATGAAAGCAAGGTGATTATTAGTCTTTCGCGCTCCATGAATAATTTTAAAGTTATTCTATCCTAACACTCCCGTTTTTTTCATTTCAGCAAAAAAGTACAAATATATGTATACCAGTGAAATGGATATCTATCATGTACGATGGATTGGAGGAAACCCTCACGCCGAAATGAGCATTCCTACCCTTAACAAAAACACCCCTAATGCTTCACAAAATAAGTTTTCTTTAGAAGTTTGGACTTAAAAGAAAATCCTACACGCTGTAATAATTTATTACCATATTCCAGTTGAGAAAATCGTGATTTTTGGGCGCTACGTGTCAAAAAACAAGTTTTATAATATATATATATATATATATATATATATATATATATATATATATATATATATATATATATATATATATATATATATATATATATATATATATATATATATATATTTATATATGTATATATATATATATATATATATATATATATATATATATATATATATATATATATATATATATATATATATATATATATATATATATATATATATATATATATATATATATATATATATATATATAATATATAAATCTGTTTCGCTGGCCTTTCTTCCCTCATTCCTTCCGCTTCACATGTCCAAACCATCCCAACCGACCTTTCTTAGTGGAAATAAAATTTACACTTCATTCTACTACTTTGTACCAGATAATTTATTTACAACATTTAGTGATTAAAGAACAATGTTTCAAAATTGGTTCATATATAGAACTTCCACGAATTTGAATAGTGTGGTTGTCAATAATGGGTAGAATTGGTGAATGTTACTCGTGTGTAAAGTGATCGCTTAAACCAGACTATGACGGTCCCCCGTAAATGCCAAGACTTCCATATTCTTCTTCATCTTTGATGAGATGTCAAAAAATAATATGAAAATAACTCCTGTAATTAGAGATAATCCAGATTTTGTGAACAAGTATTTGAACACACTCAAAATGTTGTATGTTTTCTTCGATTACAAATGTAACTACATTATTTTTTATTATTGTAATGTTTTTATTACTTACAATGTGCTATCCGTTGTTTTTTGTTATTATGTAATGGTATTGTATCTACCGTTAATATATAAATAGTTTTATCGTTTTCTCACTCCATAAAATTGTATAATCGAAGAAATTGTTACTGTTTTATTCGTTATTAGACCGAGGAAAAACTTCACGATCAAGTATTTCAAATACTTGTGATCAGTGTAGAGTGCACAATGCATGGTGCAATAATGTTTGCAAAGACAGAGTGGTAGGGCGTTCTATTCTCTCTCCCTACCCCTGCGAGGAAGCGCCTAGACGGTTAGTAAGACAGCAACTTCCATCTTCTTCGGGCAACAATTTTGCAGTGATTATTATTCTCTTGTATCGAATCGCCGATTGCAAAAATCGGTCTTGTCGCAAAAAAAATAGCACAACGGAATTTTGTACCTTATGTAGCGTAGTTTAATTTTACTTTTAATTTTTACTTCTTATTTTTATTTTTCTTACTTCATTACTTTTAATTGTTATTACCCTTTTTTTACAACCAAATTTCTATTCTTTTTATATATATGTATGTGTTTAACCTGCACCTCTATTGTGTCTGTAAGCTTGTTGTGTTCCCATCTAATTGATGAAAAACATCAAAACTATTTGTATTGCACTGTATTTATAACTAACTAACTAATCATCACGCCGCTTCCCCGCAGGGGTAGGCAGAGAGAATATAGCGCCACATCACTCTGTCCTTGCAAACATTCTTCGCATCTTCCACGTTAATGCATCTCCTCATACATACCCGCCGATTGTCACGACTCCTAACCTGACCACTTTCAAGTATTTGACATACCTGATAGTGCCATCTTTTTCTCGGTCTTCCTCTGCTTCTTTTCCCAATAACATTCGCCTCATAAATTTGTTTAACCGTTCTTTCCTCACTCATTCGTTCTACATGTCCAAACCATCTCAACACACCTTTTTTAATTTTATCGATAATGCTTATCTCAGCTTATTATTTCACTGTATTTTGTTTATTGTAATATGTTTTTCATTGTTTGTGAACCGTAAATAAATAAAATAAAAATAAAAATAAAAACAGTATCGCAAGTTGGTCGAGACGAAGAAGGTGAATAGCGACGGGCAGACCAGCAAACCGGTATGGCGTCGCCCGGCAAGGACACGTTCGGCAATATCGCGTGCTCGCCGCTGGCTTCTAGCGGGCGTTGGGAAATGCAAATTCCGCAAAAATAGACACTCAACGAGCTAGGCCGAGAGACACCTGTTCTAGCCGGGCAATTCGAGCACTGCCCACTTGGGCAGGTAGATTGGTGACAAGTAAGGAAGATGACAATATTCTGTCCAAATCAGCTCGGCTGTCCAAACTTAAAACGCAGTAAGGGACGTTAACAAGTAGAATCTTCTTAGTCCAAAAATGCAAAAAAACGTACTACAAATAAAATGTCCCTTACTGTGTTTTGGGTTTGGACAGTCGAGCTGGAGGCGCGTTGCAGAAGCCTGGATGAGAACCTATCATAAGGAACTGTCACGAGGGATGATATCATACATCGCTCACTCCTTTCAAGAACGTCATAAATCAAAAATCGTTAATTTTTTAGTTTTGCATGTTTTGGGAATGCCCAGAAAATGGATTATATCCCAGCAAAAGAGGCATATTTTTAACTTAATATTTACCCGCTACAGGGCAGAAAGTGTTGTTTTTGCATTTTGATGAAAAGGTTTTGTTTAATTATTTTTTTAAATATAGTAAATATTTTTCAAATGGAGAAAAAACCTTCAGGTTTTACCCAAAAAGATCTGTTGCACAGTAGAAAATTCAATAAGTGGCTTGTATTAATTTTTAATAAATTGTATTATGTTTTTAAACTTTAAAAACGTTCTCCTGAAAAATCAAGTTTTCTGATTTATGACGTTCTTGAAAGGAGTGAGCGACATGATAAAAATAGTGAAGGACATTGGTACCATAAACCAAGCTAGGACACAAAATGCCGAACCCTCTTCTAGTTGAACGGAAGGTCTGCTGATGACGGTCAACAGTCCGGCTTCTCCTGAGGAGTCCTACGTGGTTTCCTCCCAGCAATGAGCAAATGCTGACATGTTGATTGGCCCACATTAGATTTTCCCTCCATCCTAACACAGATTAAAATAAAACAAAAATTACAACATTTTGAGTGTGTCCAAATACTTGTTCACAAAATCTGGATTATCTCCAATTACAGGAGTTATTTTTTATATTATTTTTTGACATCTCATCAAAGATGAAGAAGATTATGGAAGTCTGGGCATTTACGGGGCTGACGACCGTCATCGGCTGGTTTAAGTGGCCACTTTACACACGTGTAACATTCACCAATTCTACCCATTATTGACAACACACTACTCAAATTCTTGGAAGTTCTATATATATGAACCAATTTAGAAACCTTGTTCTTGAATCACTAGAACTTCACTAGAGACATCTATTGGTGAGATGTAAAGAAGCTTTTTTACTAAGCAGAAACTCTTATATTAGTATGTGAGGTCCGAATCCTGGATTATAATCACACACATGAGAAACGCCAGAAAATACCAATTTACCGTAAATGCCCAGACTTCCATATTCTTCTTCATCTTTGATGAGATGTCAAAAAATAATATGAAAACAAAAATTCACTAAATGATCCATAAACCTCGTACATAAATATGCAAGGTATATACGAAATGCAACTCCCATCTAAAAAAAACACTGGCGCAAAGATAATAAAAATTGCCGAGAAATCGTTCCCCGAAGAAAGTTTCTAACTCGATGTTATGTCGCTTAAGGTCTGGGCACTGCTCACTGCCTGTGCATCTCTATAAGATGAAGTGCGTTACATCACCATAGTGCGAATGTGGACAAGATATAGGGGATGCAAACCATACGTTCTTTCAGTGTCCGCTCACAGCAGAGCTGAATAACTTAACACGGGCAGGAATCCAACTCCCCACCCAAGTATCCACCCTTGTTTCTGAACCTAATTCAAGAATTGCGGTCATAATTTCTGAAATGATAAAGCTAAACGCATTTAAACTAAAAAAAGTAACTAACCATCACGCCGCTTCCCCGCAGGGGTAGGCAGAGAGAATAGAACGCCACACCACTCTGTCTTTGCAAAATTCTTCGCCTCTTCCACGTTCATGCATCTCCTCATACATACCCGCCGATTGTTACGACTCCTAAACTGACCACTTTCAAGTATTTGGCATACCTGATCGTGCCATGTTTTTCTCGGTCTTCCTCTGCTCCTTTTTCCACTTACATTCGCCTCATAAATTTGTTTTTTGTTTTTAAACTATGAAATTTTACATTAATTGTTATTATTATATCTATTATTTTTTTGTTTGTAAATAAAAATTATACTTGACACTGGCAGAAACATTCTTTTACTGGGTGACTGCTAAATAAATAATTTAAAAAAAAAACATCTCACAGCTTCCCCGCAGGTGTAGGCAGAGAGAATAGGACGCCATACCACCCTGTCTTTGCATGAATAAATAACTCCATTGTATTTGTAATAAAAACATGCTTTTGACCCCGGTCGTTTTATTAGTATATCCATAATAACACGCTAAAAACAGTCAAAATCCATCGAACCACCTGTATAACAATCGAACATGCTTTACACTACACTACTTGCATGATCACTCAATTAATCTTAATTTTAATTTTAATTTCAGTACTTTAAGTAGAGGTCTACAATATTTACTTAATGGTAAATACTAACACATTAATTTTCTCATCCTTTTTATAAATTTTGAATTTTAAGTAGAATTGACAATATTTAGCTTAAGTTAATGGCTGTTGCTTAATTTTACTCATTCCTTTTTAAAATTTTGAATTTTAAGTACCTATCTACCATACCTGTATTTACCTAAAGGTAGACTATTACATAATGTTTCTTATTCCTTTGTCGTGTCGTTACATAATTCTGAATACTTAATTACCAACGTAAAAATGGAGAATTTCCGCATACTGTGAACTTGATAATAAATAATAATAATCGCTAGGAAAGCGTTGTGAAATAAATAAACTGCCTTCAAAGCGTGAGGCGGCAATATAAAATACTCGTATTTTAAGTGTACTTACTAGACAAGCCTTTGTGTAAGTATGTACTTATATTTCTTCTTTACAGTAAACCCCCCTACAACGTTGACATACGTAACTCTTTATCTTATAGAGAATTTAATAAGGGGTTAATGTTTTACTATGTCCGCCTCCGTAATTTAATGGTCAGCACGCTCGGCCACCTTTCTGGAGGTCCCGGGATCGATTCCAAGGGGGGGGGGTCAAATCAATACAACATATTTTTTACTCTAGTATTTATTCACTGGACTATACCCTGGACTGGTACCTGAAGCGGAGGGCTGATCACCGTGCCTTTATGAGTTAACGATTAAGGTAAAACAGCGTTTATATGATGCAGTACCCTATGCATAAAGTGACAATACGTCCCGTTTTAAACGGGACCATACCGTTCTTAAATAGCCTGACCCATTATAAAACAAGACATTTTTTCATATTTACATTATTTATTCCTCTTATTTTCTTTATCAGCATTCCTTTTCTTTTTATTTATATGTATACTAAAAAAATATATAAAAACTATGAAAAAATAAGTTTTTTCTTGAATATATATACTATTTCGTAAAAATTGCTAAATGTCCCGTTTTGAGGACAAAAATAGATAGTCAGTTTACCTATGCACCATTGGGGTGCAGATAAGGGTTTGAAGAAGAAAATATAATACTACTACTACTACTGCCATCACGCCGTTTCCCCGCAGGGGTAGGCAGAAAGAATGGAACGCCACACTCTGTCCTGACATACACTCCTCGCCTCCTTCACATCCATACATCTAGTCATACATGTCCTCCGATTAGGCAGACTTTTGACACCGCCAGATTTTAAGTTCTGATTGATCTGATCATGCCAAGTCTTTTTCGGTCGTCCTCGTTCTGTTTTCCCGCTTACATTCGCCATATATATTTCCTTAGTCATTCTCTCGTTATCCATTTCTACATGTCCATACCGCCGTAAAGAACTCTTTTATATTGTATATATATAAATATATATATATATATATATATATATATATATATATATATATATATATATATATATATATATATATATATATATATATATATATATATATATATATATATATATATATATATATATATATATATATATATATATATATATATATATATATATATATATATATATATATATATATATATATGTATATATATATATATTTATATATATATATATATATATATATATATATATATATATATATATATATATATATATATATATATATATATATATATTATATATATATATATATATATATATATTTATATATATATATATTTATTTATATATATATATATATATATATATATATATATATATATATATATATATATATATATATATATATATATATATATACATTTTTTTTTTAAATCCTAATTATTTCGTAAGCAATTTTGTATAACAGGGTAACATCATTAAGGTGAAAAGATAATAATGTTGTATGTAAGTATTACGTATTTCCTTTATGATTCACCAAAACGGGGACTTTGAAAACAAGTTTTGAGTAGTTGAACGGCACACTCGTAAATATGTAATAAATCGCAAACGATAAGACATTCCGAGAACATTTGACGCTTATTTTCCTTAAAAAACATGCGCACCAAAAATAAAGAGGATATACGCATAGCAAAAAAAAAACAATTAGAAAAATATTATTGTTATTTTTAATTTGATGACATGACACTTTGTTGTCCGCATATAATATTAAAAATATAAAAATCATAATGTATATTCAAATATTATATTAAGTCAAACACTTGAGTTTTAGGGTCCACGAAATTGTATTTTAACAAACAAAAAATAAAAAAAATAAAATTTTCAACGATATAGAATAAAATAATAATTATGTAGTTTTTTCCAAAATAATTTTATTTACAACATTTTGAGTGTGTCCTAATACTTGTTCACAAATCTGGATTATCTCCAATTACAGGAGTTATTTTTCATGTTATTTTTCGACATCTCATCATAGATCAAGAAGAATATGGAAGTCTGGGCATTTACGGGGTTGACGACCGTCATAGGCTGGTTTAAGTGATCACTTCGCACACGTGTAACATTCCCCAATTCTACCCATTAATGACAACCACACTACTCAAATTCTTGGATGTTCTATACATAAAAACCAATTTTGAACATTGTTCTTGAATCACTAAATGTTGTTAATAAAATATCTGGTCAAATCATAAGCTAAAATAATAAAAATGAAAATATTTTTTTCTAGCGTTTCTCATGTATGTGATAATAATCCAGGATTCGGACCTCACATACCAATAAAAGAGTTTCTGCTCAATAAAAAGCTTCTTTTCAACTCTACAATATACTCGAATTCGCCTCAGTCGTTTGGAACCCTCAGTACGCTATATATATAGCTCAACTTGATCGTATTCAAAATTAATTTCTAAAAATGTTGGATGGTAAGCTTCATTTAAGTTTCAACTGTTACGAAGAATCTTTAGCCTTCCATAAATTATCTTCACTTAGTAAACGTAGGAATATATCAGATTTATGTTTTTTGTATAAATTTATAAATAATATGACTGAGAGCCCCTATCTTCTTGAGCAGATACCTTTTCACTGTCCAATTAGAATCAATAGACATAGTCATACCTTTTATAATCCAGCACCAACAAAGAACTATTCAAAAAATTCCTTTATTTATCGAAGTTGTAACCTAAAAAAGTAATTCTGTTCCCTGTCCTTTCCTTTTCTTCTTTTCCTATCACTGCCATCTCCTTTTCTCTTTATCCCATCCTTGTCTCACGTTCTTCCTTTATATAGACCTCTCTTATGTATAGTTGTGAAGAACTATAATTGGTACTCATGATTTTATTTTTTGTATTCTGTATGTATCATATATTGTAACTGTTGTTCTTCCTTCCAATAAAATAAAATCAAATAAAATTAAAAAAATATGTCTCTTGTGAAGTTCTAGTGATTCAAGAACAATGTTTCAAAATTGGTTCATATATATAGAACTTCCAAGAAATTGAGTAGTGTGGTTGTCAATAATGAGTAGAATTGGTGAATGTTACACGTGTAAAGTCATCAATTAACAAGCCAGTGACGGTCGTGAGCCCCGTAAATGCCCAGACTTCCATATTCTTCTTCATCTATGTTGAGATGTCAAACAATATGACAAATATATCTTGTCTGGATTGGTACCTATAATAGTGGCGCATCAGACTGGAGTGACCGAACGCTTGAAGGTAATGTTGAGTAAATAAGATTAACGAAGGATTATTCAATATGGTTGTCTGGGGTGAAGAAATATACATGAATATTTTCGCAGTTTTCCAGTCAAATAAATCCAGCAGACAAAATACGATGCGAAAGATGGAAATTTGAGGATAAATGGTTCTACAAAAAAAAATCTTTTCAATATGCAAACTTTTTATACAGTGAAATTAAAGTTATGTACCTACGTAATAAACGAGTCGTATTTTATTGTAGGTGTATCCCGGGTTTGATTACCATGGGAGGGTCTAATAAATATTAGTGATATTTTCACTCTAATATTTTTTCAATTTCGGAGGGCTGATCACCTTTCCTTCACGTATGATCGATCAAGATAACACCTGTTTTATATGATGCAGTGCCTTATGCACCATCGCGTGTGGATATGAGTTTGAAGAGAAAGTAGAAATGGAAATTACTCATCGGGAATATTATTTATATAAAAAAAACATGGCACGATCAGATATAATAATAATAATAAAATTGCATAACTTATATAGCGCCATTTTCGTAAAAAAATACCTTAAGGGCGCTTCACGGTGAATGAATTGGGGAAAATATTATGGTGGAAATGATTTAGCAAACAAATGTGTTTTTAGTCTTTTCTAAAGATCATCTCACTCTCACTATTTCTAACCATTGGTGGAAGAGCATTCCACGCCGTCGGTCCTGCAACAGCAAAGGCACGCTCGCCAAATTTAGTGCGTTGGTTGCGAGCTGGTAAGATGACTTTGCCCATTGCAGATGTTGTAGCCGATCGAAGCGTGAGACGTCTATCAACCAATTCATCTGGAATACACAGCTCCTTAAGATACTCTGGAGAGGTATACCAAATACTTGAAAGTGGTCAGGTTAGGAGTCGTTATAATCGGCGGGTATGTATGAGGAGATGCATGAACGTGAAAGAGGCGAAGAATGTTTGCAAAGACAGAGTGGTGTGGCGTTTTATTCTCTCCTCCTACCCCTGCGGGGAAGCGGCCTGATGGTTAGTTAGTTTTTAGTATGTAATATGTTTTTAAATAAATAAATAAAAGATTTCTATTAATAAGTAGCGCTACAATGGATAACGGATCGATTCTCTGAAATAGAATGAAGGGTCTTCCGATAATTGATTACATCGGAAGCTAATTTGTACAAATAGCAGGGGAGGCCGCTGTTTCTGGAATAGGGGATGTTTGTCACAAGGTATACCAGCCTTCTCTTCCTGCTAGGGCTATTTAGTTTGTCCGTTAGTGTTAAAACTATGATATATCGCTCACTCCTTTCAACGACGTGATATATCAAAAATCGTCAATTTTCAGTTTTCAATGTTTTCGGAATACCTAAAAAATGTACTTTATCGCAGTAAAATACTTAGCGGCATATTTTTTACTTAATATTTACCCGCTACAGGGCAGAATGTGTTGTTTTTCCATTTTGAAGAAAGGGTATTGTTGAATTTTTTTAATATTCTTAATATTTGTCAAATTGAGAAAAAACATTCAGATTTTACCTAAAAAAATCTGTTGCACAGTAAAAAGTTCAATAAGTGGCTTGATATTTATTTTTAATACATTTTTTTATATTAAAATGAAATCATGAAAAATCAAGTTTTCTTGATATATGACGTTGTTAAAAGGAGTGAGCGATATGTATATATTAATTGACTGGTAATTTAAGTTTAACAATGTGTAATTTGACGTTTGAAATACATGTTTGAGTGATCAATAAATTCATCTTTCGACATTGAATATCGTTGTCAATGGTGTACCTACTCTCGAATATACACTTCAGTACGCGACCGTCTGAGCGAGATTTTTTTTTAAAAGAATATTTATATTGTTATTGGATATCATTTTTAGAGCATATATTGAAATTATTATTTTATACCTCATTACTTTTCAAAAAAAAAATAAACCATACATTTATTTAGAATAAAAACACTTTTTTTCAATACAAAACTTTTTTGAGCAAAAAATTCAACTACGTTAAATATTACCTGTGTAAAAATATTTTTTTTGAGAAAGTTATGAAAATTATATTGCGGTTTATCGTATATAGTCTGTACTTTCTCAGCATTTCTTCTCCATGTTAAAATTGATAAAGAAATTTAAACATTGCGTTCCTCTTTTTCGATGCTCGCTGATAGTAATGATTTCATTAGTGTATTATTTATTGTTAGTGTACATATTTCGACGTGCCCTACATAAAGTGCTCTAACTACATTTTTGTCAATTTTGAGATATTTGGTGTATGTTATCAACTGACCGTTATCTACAAATATAAACAAACAAAAAAAATTATGTAATAAATTACGTCTAGTTTTCAGGCGTTTAAGACGCTGTCTACATCGAATTTTCGAAATGAACTGAACTTCTCAAACGCTAACTACTTAATTTTGACAAGGCATAAGTTTTAAAACGATTTAATACATTATTTCATATGTTTTTCAATGTATGATACTAGTTTAAAAATTCGGATAAAACCGTAAGTCAATTTTAAAAAATACGTTGAAAAAATCTTCTAAGATCTCTCCTGTAAAGTAACAGATTTGCAGATAGAGTACTTTACGTAGGGACCGTCGATTTTTACTATTATTGTTAAAGGCAACCGTAAATCATTTTTTTTTTTAAATATCGGTGTTTTTATTATAACATAAATTATAGTTCGTTCATTTCGCATTAGCAGTCACTCCCTTCGAGATTCGAAGAACCAGTTTGGGGGCTTTCCTGACGTAACAGAACTCTTGGTTCTGCGCTCACTATTGTGTGTGCAGTGTACATTAACCCGTGATTCATGTGCCAACTTATCTAGCGGGGTCTCAATGAATCGAGTAGGTGTGTTTCGAGTCGCGAGCGAACCCACACCGCGATTACAACACGCCTCGCCCTTCAATCGCATCGAGGTATAATTTTTTTTAAAATAAAGTACAGATGACTATATCGCTCACTCCTTTCAACAACGTCATATATTAAAAAAAACTTGATTTTTCAGGAGAAACTGGATTATCTTTAATTATAGGAGTTATGTATTTATCATATTATTTTTTGATATCTCAACGTAGATGAAAAAGAATATAGAATTGGTGAATGTTACGCGTACCTATGACGGTGGTAAACCCCGCATATCGCTCACTCCTTTCAACGTCATATATATAAAAAAAATCGTAAATTTTCAGCTGTGCATATTTTCGGAATGCCCAGAAAATGTACTATATTCCGGCAAAAGCGGCATATTTGCAACTTAATATTTATCCACTACGTGATGTTTTTGCATTTTGAAGAAAAGGTATTGTTAATTTTTTTTTATATTCTAAATATTTATCAAATGGAGAAAAAACATTCAGATTTTACTTAAAAAGATCTGTTGCATTGTAAAAAGTTCAATAAGCGGCTTGATATTTATTTTTATGACATTGTATTATATTTTTAAACTTTAAACACGATCTTCTGAAAAATCATGTTTTTTTTATATATGACGTTGTTGAAAGGAGTGAGCGATTTGCCTAGACTTATGCCATATTCTTCTTCGTCTACGTTGAGATGTCAAAATGTAGAAATGAAAGCAATTTCTTGTCGAAATTATGCGAAATAATAAAGTACCTCCCAATCATTCTGTGAGTCAGACAATCATATACATATTGCGAGTTTATTTGATTGGCGGAACGATCAAATGAAGAACTTGACATTTTGTTTGATAATGCCGCGCAAAGGAATATCGAACTGATGGCCTCGAAAAAGCAAAATAACGACAGATATATGACGAATGTAATAATATATCACCCCCTATCATACATTATATTCTTACCTTATCTAAAATAATGTTGCACAATGACAAGTGCTGCGGCGCAGTTGGGTAGGTGCTAGACTGCGAAGCTAATAAATTATTTATTACTTATAACCCTTATCCGCACCCAATGGTGCATAGGGCACTGCATCGAATTGACGCGGTGTTTTCTTGATCATTACTTACATGAAGGCAAGGTGATCACTCTTGCGCTTTAGGAACCAGTCCAGGGTAGTATTAAATAAATATTACAGTGTAAAATCACTAATATTTATTTTCACCCCCCCTGGGAATCGAACCCAGGACCTCCAGCACGGTAGCTAAACACGCTGACCATTACACCACGGAGGCGGACGTATATAATGGACGTAAATAAATAAATATATATTGTATATGCATATATGTATGTATATATATATATATATATATATATATATATATATATATATATATATATATATATATATATATATATATATATATAATTTTAAAAAACTGTTAGTTTGGGAAATATATCCTTTGTTGTTAATTCTATGGACCGAATTTCGTAGGCGCCGAAGAGCTTTATGCTCTCGTCACAGTATCCATCAATTATTGACACGCCATATTTTCAGAAAAATGTTACACCGTAATATACAATTACTCTTGTGTGTCGTGTCACCAAGATGGAGGAAACATTATACTGTATTGTGTTTTCCCAGAAAACACAACATCTCCGTGGACTGACAATGTGATGGCAAAAATAATTAATTATTGTCTTTGAAAATATGTTCCTCGGGCATAAAAGCTCTTTGGTTACATTCCATTTAAAAAATGCTTTTGTTCCATACAATATATTGAGATAATGATCTTTTAACTTTTATACCAAAAATGTACCATATGTTATTACGAATATTTCCAAAACTAAAGGTCAAATACAGGTAGGTTTTCACTTCAAATTTGACTTTTAATAAATCAAATTGGACGTTTTAGAAAACAAATGGGACTTTTTATTATATTTTATAAAAATTTAAAAAATATTTATATTTATATAAATATATACATATCTATCCATTTTTAATTTAATTTTTACTTGGTGAATACCACTGTTTTTTAAACCCTATTGTGACAGTGTTCCGATGCATGGCTAATAATTTTCAAACACGCTGTGTTCGAAATGTCGTGTTTAGAAATTTTAAACCTTTTTCTGTTAAAAGCTTAATTATCTCTATATATTCAAAGCAATTGCTGATTTTCAGAGTCTACTAAATTATATTTTATTGTTAAAAATACATAAAAACATTTTTTAAACTATTACTTTAGTACCTAGAATTGTATAGCTCCATAAGGACCATCAGTTCATTTAACATTCACTTTAGTTTGAAAATGCCATAACACGGCGAAACGATTGTTACAAATTTTATTTTTATGTGTTTTCAACAATAAAATACAATTAAGTAGACTTTTAAAATCAGTATTTAATTTGAACATTTAACATATAAATTAAAATGGAGCTCTACAACACAAAAAATTGATATTGTGACAAATGTTTCGTTTGAAAATGTTCGATTAAAACATTGGTTTGAAAATGCCATAACTAGGCGAAACTTTTAATGTGTTTTTTTAAACAATAAAATACAACTTAGTAGAATCCGAAAATTAGTGTTTGATTTGAACATTTAATATATAAATTAAAATGGAGTTCTACAAATTAAACTCCAAATCTTTATAGATCAATCGATATATGGTTTAATTATCATTTGGGAATATTTTAAAATATTCACTGCATGAAAAATAATGACAATAACATATACAAATCGGCTGTCCAAATTTAAAACACAGTAAGGGACATTTTTTTGTAGTAGGTTTTTTTTGCATTTATGGACTAAGTTAAGTAGACTCTACTTAGTCCAAAAATGCAAAAAAAACCTACAAAAAAATGTCCCTTACTGTGTTTTAAATTTGGCCGCCCGAAATCCGGCTGTTGGAATTCCCCGACATGCGTACTTTCCCATATTTTAATCTATAATATATGAATCAAATGGCATTAAGTATGTTACTTTAAATAACATTTTTGTTTACAATTTAGTATGTAAATGTTTCTTATCTTTGTTTGTTTACCGATTGTATTTTCTGGGTAGGTATAATTACTATCAATTTTAGTTGATTTTTAATGCCTGAATTCTTACAAGTTATTTTTTGTACACAATAAAGTTTTTGTCTTCCTCTGCTCCCATCTCAATATAAATTGGTTTTACTGTTTTTTTCTTCACTCATTCGTTCCACGTGTCCAAACCATCTCAACACACCCTTCTTAATTTTATCAGTGGAAAATATAGTGGAACCTCGACTTATTAACGTAGTTCTTGATTATATCGATAACGCTTATTTCAGCCTTACATTTTTTCCTTGTATCACCATTCAACAATATTTTGCCACACACTGTCTGAGAGATTTCGATTGCATTCGGTCTACTCTCATCCTTCTTATGCAAATTCTATGCTGCACTTCCATACATTAGGTTTAAAACCCTAATGTACGGAATCAAAGCATACGATTCGCAAAATAAGGATGAAAGTGACCGAATGCAGTCGAAATGCGTTGTCTCAGATGAATGTGCGGCAAAATAATGAATGATAGATGTTAAAATATGTTGAAAATGAAAAAAATGCAAAGATCACTCTGAATATGGGTGGAATGCCTTATTTATAAAATAATAAAAAAATATGTGGAAAGAATGCAAGTCTGAGATAAGCATTATCGATAAAATTAAGAAAGGTGTGTTGAGATGGTTTGGGCATCTGGAACAAATGAGTGATGAAAAAACGGTAAAACAAATTTATGAAGCGAATGTAATTGGAAATGGGAGCAGAGGAAGACATAGGAAAATGTGGCATGATCAAGTGTGTCATATACTTGGGCGTGATCAGGTCAGAAGCGAAGATCGTTTGCAAAGACAGATTTGTATGACGTTCTGTTAACCCTGCCTACCCCTGCGGAGAATCGGCGTGGTAATTAGTTTATTTTAGGTACTTAACATACATTACCGACATGAATTTTCGCTAAATCCGTCAATTACTATCAATTTTAATTGATTTTTAATGCATATATTTTGTTATTTATACATAAATGTATTTGTACTAATGATAGTGTCATATTATACGTATTCTAGGAAGACTTGTAATTATAAAATCGTTAAATATTTTCTAATTATACTGGTACTTAAATAATAGAATCATAAACTTTAAAATTTCATTAGTTTGTTAATATTTACTAACGTTTTTCGATTTACTTACCGTAATGCCCAAAGCTGTGAGCAATTTAAGCTAATACGATGAGACGTCATCACTAGATGTCCCTCATTTAGTGTGGGTATGTCCAATTTTTTTAAATAAAGATTTTAATTGGAAACAGAATGTGCAAAAGAAGGTATGCAGTTGACAAAAATTTATGAGGCAATAGGACATAAAGATCTAATGGTATCTTATATAGAAAATATGACAAGACGAAGAAGACAAATGAATGAGCTATGTGACAAATATTGATTGATATAAGATATTGAATCCATTGTGTCTATAGTATTGTTGTATCTATTGTATTGTTTTTAGGACTCAACCTTATTCATTTGTTATTGACACATGAAATCACTGACAAAGACACTGAAAATGAAAAAATCATTTTAAGACATATAAACTAAATATGCTATAAATCTTTGTACATAATATGCAAGGAGAATTTTCTAAGGCAACTAATAAATTTACAATTTTTTTTTTAAACTTTATATAATTAAATAACTTTTTTCTAACCACTTTTTTTTTTAATTATTAGTACACTTTAACGTACCGGTTTCCACAAAAATCATCATTCATCATCAAGGCTTATTAAATTCGAATAACATTAAAATACTCATAATTAATAACATTCCCTTACCAAAAACTTCTACACACAATTTGTATGGAACTTTTTGAAGAAGAGTGGAAAAAGGGTTAAAACAAAGATATTTCATTTTATAAAGTTTATAAAATGTGCCACAAAGTATCTGCGAAAAACATTCAAGAAATTTAACATTTTTCTCATTTTTTAATTAAAATGTAACTTTGTTTTAAATCGCAATAAAATAAATACATATTTTTTTAAATGTGTTAATCTAGAAAATAAAACATCGTTCTTATCCAACTTTTTGTACCATATATTGAATATAGAAGAATGGGTGAAAGAAATGTTGCACAAATATGCATGAATTAACTGCTGACGTATGTGACGTGTGAAGCTTTATATTCATAATTAATTCATCACCTTTTTAATCTATGAATGAGCTAAAAATTGCTCTATGAAGCTGTCAATTGATTTATCGAGTACTGTTATACGTTTTTGCTCTGTTGCATTCAACATTCAAGTAACCAAAGTTGTATTAATGTATGTACAGTAAAACCTCGATATAACGCAGTAATTGGGGGGAGGGGTGTCCATTAATGCCAGAAGCCAGTTATATAAAAATAAATTTAAAATACATCAAAAAACTTTAAATTAAAAAAAAATATTATTGATGTTACACTGTATTTAGATAAACATAAATAAACAATACAAAACACAAACAAAATAATATTTATTATCTTCGGACACGCGTCGTGAAGTGACGTTGCTGTTGGATATCGACGCGCTCGCTTTCGGTAATCCTGCTTTGTAAAAGAATCAAGTTCGTTTGCACTTTTGAGGTTTGCTTTTTTATAAACAACTCTCTAAAATTACGAAAAAACAGGGGCGTGCATTCCATATAGGCACTAAACAGTGCCTATCCTAACTTACCCGGGTGACATATAAAAACGCAACCAGTACTGACCCTACCTTATTGAGTAGTATCTATCTCACCTTACTACCTACCTCTACTGCCTACCCTAGTAAGTAGTACCAGCTTATATTTTCAATATTGAAAGCATTAACTTTGTGGGTCATAGTGATATATTGTTTTGAGAAATAAAAAGACTTTGTTTTTTGATCCACTCATATTTTTATTAAAAACTTTGTTGCCGAAACTAGTTGGTTTTTAATAAAAATGTGAGTGGATCAAAATACAAAGTCTTTTTATTTCTCAGAATAATATAGTATCAGCTTACCTTACTAGCTACCTCTACTGGCTACCCTAATTAATTATCTGCACACCACTGGAAAAAGGGTATAATATAGTTGAACTTCGTTATCTGACAAATAGTCAATAATTCAACCGGATTTATTGTCCGTCATATCCTAAGTTCGTCAAACAGAGGTCCGTTATATCGATGTTTTACTGTATCATGAAATATATAGGTAATAAAGTTTATTAAAAATTCATTCTAATCCAACTCTATAGACCTTTTATACAGAAGAATGGCAGAAATAAATGATGCACAAAAATGCATGAATTAACTCTGCTGACCTTATTTTACAGGAGAACGTTTTTAAAGTTTAAAAATAAAATACAATGTATTAAAAATAAATATCAAGCCACTTATTGAACTTTTTACGGTGCAACAGATCTTTTTAGGTAAAACCTGAAGGTTTTTTCTCCATTTGAAAAATATTTACTATATAAAAAAAACACCTTTTCTTCAAAATGCAAAAACAATACTTTCTGCCCTGTAGCGAATGAATATTAAGTTTAAATATGCCGCTTTTGCTGGGATAAAGTACATTTTCTGGCCATTCCGAAAATATGCACGACTGAAAATTGACGAATTTTGATTTATGACGTTCTTGAAAGGAGTGAGCGATGTGTGACGGGTGAATCCTTATATTCATAATTAACACATCACCTTTTTGCTCAGTTTATCATATTATGAATGAGCGAAAAATTGCGAGCCTGTCAATTGATTTATGAAGTACTGTTATTAGTTTTTGCCCTGTTGAATTCAGCATTCAAGTTGCCAAAGCTGGGAGTACTGCTACAACATAATACCCATTCATCCGATCCTTTAACGTGTAGGCAGATAAATGTACATGCGAGTACATACATGCATGTATTTCCTGAACGAGTGGGCCATGCAATGATGAATGCATAAATAAACGCAGTGCATCACCGATTCGCGATTTTGTGTATTTCGGAAATTCCGTAATAACGGAATAGTTAGTGATTACTGGGTCGTGTGTCATGTCATTTCTTCTTCTTCTTCTAACCCTTATCCGCACCGAATGGTGCATAGGGCACTGCATCGTATCGACCCAGTGTTATCTTTGATCGTTTTTTTTTTTTAATAAGAGAATTATTTGTGTTTTTATTATTTACAAAAATACTTTAGCAAATTAAACGCTTGGTCGTAAACCATGAGATGCTCAGACTTCCATCTTCTTTTATATAAAAAAGAACGATATATTATTTATTGATTCGATATTAACTGTCCGGCTGTGGTCCCGTGGTTAGTGTCGCGGAATCATTCAGAGTTTCTCGGTTCGAATTCACTGTACCACAATTTGATACCTATTTCTAATTCTGAGCCGCTTAGGCTCACAGAAGAAGTTATGATAATAATAAAAACACAAATATTTCTCTGTTTTAAATTAAATTAATTCATTAAATACTTGCGGAATGACATGTTGATTATTAAAAAAATTAAACACTTGTATGAACATATTATTTTTTATTTTTTTTAACAATTTAGAAAAATTTGAAATACATAAAAATAAAATTTCTGATAAAACATTGATAAGTACTATGGTTTTCCAAAATACGTCGCCATTATTATCTTTGTTCCCATAACAAAAAGTCACGCCCCCCTCTATTTATTGCCCCACTAACTTCTACATATACCTGAATTTTTATTTTGATCGTTAGTTTTTGTAATCACCCGTCTATGAAAACAACTGTAGTTTTCGAAACTGTGTGTAATGAAATAAAACTCAATAAGTGGTTTTATACGAGTGTTTATTTTTTTTTAAATAAAGAACAATAGATGTTTCATATCAAGTTAAGACACCTATAATAAATAAATATAGTTCTTTTTATTTATAATACTTGTTATCTAATATGTACATCCTTGTCGTGATAGATTCATAACTAAGCACGCAATCACGAAGCACTTCATTCAAAATTAATGCTCTTTATATACAGGGTGGCGCAAAACTAATTACCCCATCGGAAGATGTTACAATTTTTGTAAATGGCGTCGTACGTCAATCATTTTTGACATTTCGCTCACTCCTTTCAAGAACGTCATAAATCAAAAATCGTCAATTTCGTGTTGTGCATTTTTTCGTAATGCCCAAAAAAATGTACTATATCCCAGCAAAAGCGGCATATTTTTAACTTAATATTTACCCGCTACAGGGCAGAAAGTGTTATTTTTGCATTTTGAAGAAAAGATATTGTTTAATTATTTTTTTAAATATACTAAATATTTTTCAAATGGAGGAAAAATATTCAGGTTTTACCTAAAAAGATCTATTGCACAGTAAAAACTTAAATAAGTGGCTTGATATTTATTTTTAATACATTCTATTTTATGTTTGAACTTTAAAAACGTTCTCCTGAAAAATCAAGTTTTTTGAATTATGACGTTCTTGAAAGGATCGAGCGATTTGTAAAACAGACAAACATATTGATAACGATATATTACCCAAATATTTTTAGGATAAAATAGTTTTGAACAAAAAAGAACATATTACTAGAAATTAGGATAAAATAAGACATTTTTGAAATAAACTATATAATGTATGAGGGATTGAAAATGTTTGATGAGAGGCCTGAATGTATGAAGAATGAAAAGAGTCTAAAATAATTTTAAAATAAATGTTTTCTTTACTGTAAGACGATGTAAATATAATATATAAGTATATGATATAAATTAAGTGTAAAAAAAGTTTTTATTAAATATAATATAAGCTAACTAAAGAAATAAAAATAAACAAACAAAACCGTCTTTTCCACTTAATAGAAAAAATGTAATGGTCCAAATAAAGATTTCTGTCAATCAAAATCTTTTTATTTTTATTAAGTAAAAAAATGTTTCAAAAACAAAATTTGATCATTAATTTTGCGCCACTTTAAATCCCTTTATACACTGCACGTGTCTAGTTTACAAACGTAAAATATGATTGACGTACGACGCCAAAAATTATAACATCTTGCGATAGAGTGATGAATTTTGCGCCACCCTGTATATGTACTTAGTCTATTTCTATTACCGTAGTTAGTTTCGCAATATCCTATTCGCTATCGTATTAATCTTGATTCAGCTATAGTTTTCTTCTATGCATTCTTTTGTACGCTGTGCAATTAGACAAAGACTGAAATTGTCAATACGTTTTCGTGATTGACGGCTTCCATTGAAGCGTAATCACGGAACGTCAATTTTTTACTTTGGTATTTTGTAAGTCTTCATAAAATCCTTGATATAACTTTCCATAATCCGCGTTCCACGATAAAAGTCGCAATATTTTCTTTGTATATACATTAAGTGTCCGCCTCCGTAGTGTAATGGTCAGCACGCTCGGCTACCGTTCTGGAGGTCCCGGGTTTGATTCCTAGGGGGGTCAAATAAATATAAGTGATTTTTTCACTCTAATATTTATTTAATATTACCCTGGACTGGTACCTGAAGCGGAGGGCTGATGACCTTTCCTTCGTGTGTTTACGATCAAGATAACTCTGTGTTTATATAATGCAGTGCCCTATGCACCATTGGGGTGCGGATAAGGGTTTTAATAATAATTAATAATATACATTAATTATGTCCTCTCCGAATTATTGTGACGTCTGAGTTTTCCGCAGCATCTATGGTTGAGTTGAGTAAACTTTTTATTTACCCTTATTTATAGTAAATGTATGAAAGATTCTTCCTGAATTATTTCACTTGCTTGTTTCTTATGTTTCTAAATTTTTATTAAGCTTATAATTTTACCAGTTATTATATTCAGAACATTTAAAGTATCTAAGACCCTTTTTTTTAAATCTTTGTAAAATTCTACCCGAATTGTTTAACTTGTTTGATCATGCTATGTTTTCTTCGGTCTTCCTCTGCTCCTAATCCCAGTTACTCTCGCTTCATAAATTTGATTTACCATCCTTTCCTCGCTCATTCGTTCCTCATACATATGTGAGTTCTGAAATTTAAGCAGTGTGGTTGCCAATCATGGGTTGAATGGTGAAGTGCATGAAGTGATCACTTAATCCAGCATCCTATCAATACTCAATACTCAGACTTCCGTTTCCTCCTTCGTCTATGTTGAAATGTCAATGTAAAATCAACTCCCAAGTAAAATCTGATTCAAATTTGTGAACAAAAATTTGGACAAACTAAAAAAGATTGTCTTCTTCTTCTTGGTGTGGGCCTTATGGCCTGTTTTTTTTAAGGGAAATTTGCCTCCTGACTCCTTACGCTGTCTCGTAGACTCTTGCCAGACATGCTTAGACTGATAGAGGCTTCATTTCTGACACTCTTAGCTACTCTACTCTTAAAATATCATAAAATTGATTATTATTCTTTGTGCAATTTCACCTGTGAATTCTTCGTCCGTACTACGTGGTACTCATTCACGGATCCACACATCTACGTACCATGTGTAGGCAATGGCGGTACCGTTGGGCCTAATTGCCACGGGACGTGACCAGTATTTTACATCCGTTTGCGTCCGAAATGTTCCCGAAGAGAAATTGATTATATTTCAACACACGGATTCGCGGGCGACTGTAAAAATGTCAAGCCCTATTTATAAACAGCATTAATGATAAAATTAAGGCCTTACTCGCAGTCATAGAATTCATCAAGCATCCGACACCTCACGCCCGATTTTTTTTAGAATATACATATATTGGATTTTTTTAGAACATACACATTATGTATTAATTTTTTTTTTATACCTTACCTTCTGATTATTCTTTTCTTTTAATAACTATTTATTTATTTAAAAAAAAAAAACTTGCTTATTTTTCAATACAAATATGGTGTTGTAAAATATATATATATATATATATATATATATATATATATATATATATATATATATATATATATATATATATATATATATATATATATATATATATATATATATATATATATATATATATATATATATATATATATATATATATATATATATATATATATATATATATATATATACATATATATATATATATATGACGTCTAATATTATCTGGGTTTAATTAAAATTATGTAGTCATTTAACGTATTTTGTGCCTTAATAAGCTATATAAAATAAATGTAAAACTTTGTTTTAAACCACATTTATTTTTGGTACTATTTTCTCCAACGAGATTGCGAAGATGGGATGAAACGACTGATTGGTGTAGCGCTCTGTTATCTCTGCCTACCCCTGCAAGAAAGCAGTGTGTTGACTTGTTAGTTTATTTTTGTTTTTATTTTTAATGAATACGATTTTTGTTTTGATTGAGAGATCAAATTAGGCTAAATGGATTCTTTGTTAAATTTCGCGAGGTGCCCGGCATATTGTTCTAGCAAAACAATAATATCCCAGAATTCCGTTTATTTTCTAATGTCAAACGAGTTCTTTGATAAAATTATAAATAAATATTTACGTATTGTCATGTTTAATGTGACTCTGCCAACCGGCGTTGCCAGGATTGATTATTTCGGTGACATATTCAGACGAGTTTATAAATAGTGTATTATCTGTCGCCAAGTGTATAAATATTAGAACATATCGCTCACTCCTTTCAAGAACGTCATAAATCAAAAATCGTCAATTTTCAGTTGTGCATGTTTTCGAAATGCCCAGAAAATGTACTATATCCCAGCAAAAGCGGCATATTTTTAACTTAATATTTACCCGCTACAGGGCAGAAAGTGTTGTTTTTGCATTTTGAAGAAAAGGTATTGTTTACTTATTTTTTTAAATATATTAAATATTTTTCAAATGGAGAAAAAACCTTAAGGTTTGACCTAAAAATATCTGTTGCACAGTAAAAAGTTCAATAAGTGGCTTGATATTTATTTTTAATATATTGTATTATATTTTTAAACTTTAAAAACGTTCTCCTGAAAAATCAAGTTTTTTGATTTATGACGTTCTTGAAAGGAGTGAGCGATATTATATTTTTGTTTTATAAAATTATGTGCAATTGACTTGTTACTAATTAGTACGGTGATATAAGGAATGAATGCACCTTCTCTAGAAAACTGGAATCCGCTGAAATGCGAATGCTTAGGTGGTCAGCGGTAGTGTACCCTTAGAGACAAAATAAAGAGTTCACGAATTCGTGGAAGCCTGCGTGTAACATACATTAATAGTAAGACAGAGGAAAGACATTTGAGATGTTATGGGCATATAGGACGCAAAGAACCCGAACATGTATTTTACCAGGCAATAGAAATGGATCTTCCTCGAAAGTTATCTAAAAGGAAGACCAAGGAATTCATGGGTGCTGCAGAAAGATAACATGATTCGAAAGCATGGCCTAAGTGGCGTTGTCCAGGACAGAAGGACCTATATAACCTGAGGACGAGAAGAGCTGATTCCAGCAGTCTACAATGACAATAAGCTGGGATGTAGCCAGGAAAAAGAAGAAGATACAAGGAAAGAATGCAAGGCTGAAATAAGCATTATCGGTAGAATTAAGAAAGGTGTGTCGAGATGGAACTTGTGAAGGAAAGATCAGACGTCGTATCGCCATCGCCAAAAGTGCCATGTCTAAGCTAGACAAAATCTGAAAAGACCGGGGTGAGAGTAACAACACCAAAATTAAGGTTTTCAAGAGTTTGGTACATTCCATTTTTCTCTATGCTGCTGATACATGGACCGTAAAAGCAGCAGAAAGGAGAAAAATTGATGCGTTTGTAATGTGGTATTGGAGGCGCATGCTCCGAATCCCATGGACAGCTAGACGCACCAACGAGTCCATTCGCCAGGAATTACACTTGGACGGCTTGACTCTGGCCAATATCTGTACACGATGGATTCTTCAATTCTTTGGAAACTTTGTGCGTGGCTATGAGGATAGCCTGGAACAACTGGTTGCGATCGGTAGTCTGGAGGGGAAGAGAGGGAGAGCAAGATCCCCACACGATGGACCGATCAAGTTAAGGCACAATTAAAAAAATATATTTCTTGAATTCAATTTGAAACTCGCGGGATTCCAACCCGCGACGCCGATTTCGCAGTCGAGCGACTGCCCAACTACGCCACGGCGCCTGTCATCAACGAGCATTTAAATTTTTATTTATTGTATATAGAAAAAATTATTATACACAATAAACAAAAAAATATAATTACTTTTTTAAATGTCATTAGAAGGTTTTATTTAAAAAAAATAAACTATGTTTATTCACAAATAATATATAATAATCTAACAGGTCACACAGCAACAGCTGTTAGGTCAACACCTTGCTGAGATTATAATAACACATATGTAAATATTTTTGACATTCTTTTGTCTTTTAATCTTTGCGATTAGTGAATAATATTTTTTATGTATTTTAATTTTTTTTTTCGATGAAATAAATTGTAACATTTTTTTTATATATTGACAATATAGACGAAGAATAATATGGATCTTATGTATTTTTTTACAAAAATGTTTGTAATATCATTATTGAAACACTCATTAAGATTTTAATCTACCGGTTTCGAGACGTGCCCGTCTCTTCGTCAGGACAATCTGTATACCACCATGCAAATATTACTACACGTCTCCACCATAGCACTTTTCACACTCAACTACATAAAATATTAATACAAGTCTGATTACTTCACAAATTTCTTAATTGATGACGTCAAAATCAGCCATACTTCCAAATCTATTGAAAATGCTACCCGCATATGGAAGGTGCCCGAGACCATTGCATATATACAGGTTTAAAAAATTAATGCAATATGGATGTTCAATAATGGGCAGAATGTTGAACGCTACACGAGTGTATAAAGTGATCGCTTAAGCCAGCCAAATGCCAGGTCGCAAGCCCTGGGATGCTCGGACTTTTCTCGATTTTTTGACATCTCATCAAAGATAAAGAAGAATATGGAAGTCTGAGCATTTACGGGGCTGACGACCGTCATAGGCTGGTTTAAATGATCACTTTACACACGTGTAACATTCACCCATTCTACCCATTATTGACAATCACACTACTCAAATTCTTAGTGATTCAAGAACAAGGTTTCTAGATTGGTTCATATATATAGAGCTTCCAAGAATTTATATAAAACTTTTGAATATAACTTTTGAAAGAATTTTTTAAAAATACAAAAAATAATATAGAACGACAGATTTTTCATATCAAGTGGAGACGCCTATCATCTCTTGAAGTGATCTAATCGCTCGACAAATTGGTGAAGTGCCCACTTTATATTTATTTAAATTAATTATCGTTGAGTACATCGAGCTCCTACATTTTATGCAAAATTCGATGCAATTCAATCAGGATTTTTTTTGGTTGCTCAGTCACATATGTCTACAATCAAGTGGGCGTATCTCCATTATTGATCTATCATTGTCATCGACTTTAGATTATGTTATAATTTAAAGCGACCCTCTAACTAACTAACAAGCAAGCCGCTTTCCCGCAGGGGCAGACAGAGAGAAAAGAGCGTTACGCCACTTTGTATTTGCAAATATTTTTCACCTCTTCCACATTCATGCAATAATTCATTCAAGCCATTATCCGCACCCCAATGGTGCATAGGGTACTGCATCATATAAACGCAGTGTTATCTTGATGGTTAGCATATGAAGGAAAGGTGATCAGCCCTCCGCTTCAGGTACCATTCCAGGGTACCTCCAGGGCTCCTCATACATACCTGTTGATTATTCTCACACCGATCGTGCCGAGTTTTCCTAGGTCTTCTTTTGCTCCTATTTTCAACTGCATTAGTGACACTTTAAACTAATTTAATAACGTTATATAATACATTATCACGATTATCTTTTAATCCAGTTATGGGAACCTTTTGATGGGTTTATTATATAATTTCATATCTATAACTATCACTGGATTAAAGGCGGTATGCATATATTAATTCAACGTACGTCATTGTAGTAGAAATTATGTCCTATACCGTATTGTTGAGCGGTTACGCTGTTTCTCAAACTATTTTAGTTTCATCCCCTCGTGCAAAAAAATCCTAAGATGATCAAAACTAATTTACCAAAAACCAATGCGAATGAAGCATCCTTTGATGCGATTTATTGATATTTTTTAAAAGACAATCAATAAAACAATTCAAAGTACCTACTCCTAGAATATTGTAACGATGTTTTGATAATACTGCCAAAATTAGAACATTCGGTTCGATTATGAAAATTAAATATAAATGTTAATTTAGTTAGCAAATAACTAGGAGCAGAGGAAGACCAAAAAAAACTCGGCATTATCAAGTATTTCAAATACTTAAGTGTTGTCCGGTAAGGAGTCGAAATAATCGGCGAGTATAAATTCTATATTATTCTTGACTGGTACCTGAAGCGGAGGGCTAATCACCTTTCCTTCATGTGTTAATGATCAAGATAACACTGCGTTTATATGATGCAGTGCCCTATGCACCATTGGGGTACGGATAACGGTTTGAATGAATGAAAATATATGAGAATATGGATGAATGAAGAAGTGACGAAGATTGTTTGCAAAGACAGATTAGCATGGCGTTCTATTCTCTCTGCCTACTCCTGCGGAGAGGCGGCTTGATGTTATTTATGTTAGGATTGTTATTGTGTGTGAAGTATATAATTGAGTGTAGTTTGAGAATCGGTAATGCGGAGTTAATTATTTTCTCATTTCCATATTAAATCGATAAGCGATGAAGAGTCGTGTAATCCTTTGCAGGATAAGGAGATAATATTTTTTACCCATCATCCTGGTAGCTATCACTGTAAGATCACGTGTGCCGAAACACCATAAGCCTCCACTCTATGTACATGTTTGTAAGAACCACAATGAATTGAAATTAAAGGAAATCTAAAAAAAAATGATCTTCAATAATTAAATCGTTTTATTTTTTTTATTTTTTTATAAAAGAGAAATTTTTGTATTTTTATTATTTACACAAATATTTCACTTTCATACTATTTCTGTGAGCCTAAGCGGCTCATTATTAGAAATAGGTATCAAATTGTGGTAGAGTGGGTTCGAACCGAGAAACTCTGACTTAACTATACCCATAAGGGTAGTCCGCGACACTAACCACGGGACCACAACCCGATGTGGTTTATATACATATATATATTTTTTTTATATCACATTTCATAATTTTATTTGTTTTATTATTTGTCGAGTTTACATCTAAACATGGTGTTTTAACCCTAGAACACTAAACTATCGTAAAAATCACAAAGTGAATGCCGAAACATAAAATAAAATACAAGAAAACGATTTTTCTAAGAGTCTGTTATTAAATATGTTTCCAATCACTCATCCTTATCCCTTTTGACTGTGACTGCTAATCAACACAAAAAATAAAGCCACTTGAGATCTATCCAAGCTCTTTTGCCTAGCGACCAAAATATTTTGAATTTTGTTAAGTAGATAGTGTTTTAGTATTAATCAGTCTTGAAAAAAAGCGGTTAGCTTTGAAACCGGTAGAAATTATGTAAAATCAAGTTTTAATAATATATATATAAGTATATAGTGATTTTAAAACAAGTCATTTTTTAATTATAAAATATCTATAATATTCTCAATATTACTCATATTTAAAGCATTTCCTTTGAGGTTAGTCATTTTCACTCATATATTTTTTTACAAAAATGTTAATAATATTAGTAAATAACCACTCACTCTCGGTGATTGGTTATTTACTAATATTATTAACATTTTTGTAAAAAATAAAATAAGTAAATATCTATACTTCTAACATCATAATACCCACACCATAATATGTGGTTGCCTTTCGCTTTCTAGCTGGAACGACAAAAAACGTGAAAATCCCCAAACGCGGCATAGTAACTCGATGTAATTTTTTATATGTAGAAAAAGTATCGCCGAACAATGGATATTTGAATATTAGTATTAGATGTCCTTCAAAAGCAGGTGTTGTACGTGGAGGCGTTGCTCGGTAATAAATTTTAATTGATTACATTCAAGTTCAGATCACAGTGTATATAAATTAATATTTTTGTAGGTGTATCTTGAAAGTAAATCCTGTACCAAACAACGTCCTTTTTTGTGCAGAAAAATCATTAAAAAAAAATATATTCTATATTAGTTACAATTTTTTATTTATTTATTATTTAATAGATGTTCGAATAGTGAAATAAGGAAGGAATGCAAAGCTGAGATAAGCATTATCGATAAAATTAAGAAAGGTGTGTTGAGATGGTTTGGACATGTAGAGCGAATGAGCGAGGAAAGAACGGTAAAACAAATTTATGAGGCGAATGTAATTGGGAAAAGAAGCAGAGAATGTTTTTCACATTTTTTCACAACTCTGCTCAAAATCTATTTGCATTACTGTTGCTAGGTGTGCTATTCGATTTCAAACACGCGCGGTTCACGGTCGGGAATCGAACCCCAATCGCTCAAACGATGCGGGCGCCTGTACGTTGAACCACTCATCTAACGCCTATTACTAGATAATTAATAGGATTCAGATAACTAAATATTCTCACGGTCATATACTAGGAACAAACAGTGGGTACCCATACTTTTCAAAAATGCTACATGTCTACATAGTGGAGAATGGCAAAAGTAATCTGACTTTCTCAAAATAAATAAATTATTCACAACATTCTTGGGTGTGTTCAAATCCTTGTTCACAAATCTAGGTTTCTGAACTCTTCTTCTTCTTCTTTTTAATGGCTTTTCACCCTTCTTGAGTGTTCTAGCCAGTGTCGAGTTATTTCCTAACTCTTCTTCCAACCCTTATCCGCACCCAATGATGCATATGATGGTGTGTAAAGTGATAACTTAACCAACCTATGACAGGTCATAAGCCCTGTAATTCACAGACTTCCATATTCTTCTTCATTTATGTTGAGATGTCAAAAATGTAAAAAAACTGAAAACACTACACGAAAGTGTAGATAATTCATATTTGTGAAGTATTTGGACACACTCAAAATATTATATTGTATTGTAATCGATGGTTATGCCTGTAGGAAGAGCTTCCGCTATGTTGAACAATTAATATCTCATTGGATATATATATCTGTTCCATGTGTCTGAAGGAGTTTTCCGAAGCGGGATTTTTCTACACCTTTAGCAATACGGCTGTCCAAATTTAAAACACAGTAAGGGACATTTTTTTGTAGTACGTTTTTTTTGCATTTATGGACTAAGTAGACTCTACTTAGTCCAAAAATGCAAAAAAACGTACTACAAAAAAATGTCCCTAACTGTGTTTTAAATTTGGACAACCGAATAGTTCTTGCATATATTTTATTTTAATGTATTTTGAATGTATACGATTTAATTTTTTTATAGTTTGTATTAATTTAAATAAATAAATTGAATTGAATTGAAATAAATTTAAATGAATTGAATTGTTTATAAAAAAAAAGTATTGTTAAATGTGCCCTCGGCACGGGAAAACTCAGTGAAGGCACATAATTGTAATTTGTAATTATGTATATGATAAAATATAAATTAAGAAAAACAGGATCTTTAAAATTGACGCAAATGTATGGTATCTTATACTCTGCGATCTAAACCGCTCGTATTATACAATTTATGAATGACTTCCAAATCCTTACATGGTGTGGCTTTGTTTCATTTTTACCAATTATCAAGGTCATCAATGTATATTATCTTCAATGATTGAATAATTTACGTTGACGCGCGTATTTTTTTCCGGTCAGTTGGCAAGTATTATATAAGGTTATAAATAATTATAATCATTTGAATGCGCTTTTTTTATTGACACTCATTGAAGGTTAACTAGTATAAATTGTGCATGGTAATTATCTCAACGCTCTTTTTCTTCAATCATAATCTATATAACAAGTACTGTTTTTTTTTATATTTTTTTAAAGCACTTTATATTGTAATTAGGACGGAATCGATCTGACGCGGTGGTCTATGGGTTAAAATAATTGAACAAGGCAGGATAGTGTTCTATTCGATAGTAAATGTTGTTTTTTAATGCATACAAATTATACGTAATCTACCACACATGTTGAAAAATTATTAGCATTTTTATTGTATCGCTTTTGAGTGTTCTTCTTGCGTATTCTGTAATCCTGGTAGCCGTTTGATAGTTGGACATTAAGTCCATGGAACGAAAGATATTAAGATAGATCGCTATGGCGTTCTACTCTCTCTGCTTACCCCTAAGTATAAGCGGCGTGATCGTAATTGGAAATACGCACACACACATATAAGTATACGTTAAAAATATAAGTGGTAAAAATGTTAAAAATAGGAATCAAGCTGTTTTTAGAGTGAAAAAATGACAAAACTTTTCGCTTATATTAAAAAATTGTCATAAAAATATACATAATAAAAGGAACAAGTATGTAGATTTTTTCCAGTTTTATTTTATTTGCCCAGTGACAGGGGTTCATCGTTACCGACATCATCAGACCAGTCTTGTTTATATTTGTTGTTATTTTTCAAAATATTAAATGCGGTTCCATCAAGAAATGTCAGTACAAAAACTTTTTTTTTATTTTTTTTAAATTAAAACTCTGTGAAGACACATTATCGTAATTTTTTATTCGTAATTATGTATATGATGATGTCCGCCTAGGTAGTGTAATGGTCAGCAAGCTCGGCTACCGTACTGGAGGTCCCGGGTTCGACTCCCAAAGGGGGGTCGCAAATATAAGTAATTTTTTTTACTCTTATATTCAATAGATATTAGATTAAGAATAAAGCGGAAGCATGTATTAACGATCAAGATAACACTTCGTTTATATGATGCAGTGCCCTATGCACCATTGGGTGCCGATATGGGTTTGAAGAATATAATGAAATAAATAAAACTGTATTACTTCATGAAGAGTATGTATACTTACGTATTATTTTTTCATGATATAAAATAACAATAAAGATATTTTAGAATGCGGATAGCTCTCTGATCTACTTTCAATCAAACATAAGTGAAAATGGTGTCAGAAAAAAACTCTAAATACGGTTCTAATTATTAAATAACTTATCATACAACTCTAAAATTCAGGAAATAGATGTAATATAATTGATAATAGTATTACGCAAATTAATATTTTAAATATTTTAAAATTCTCTTTTAGCCTTGGTTAAAATTTAACCACATACGTAATACTTTTAAATATGTGTTATAAAATGTATTTTAAATGCCACGGCCAACGCGGCACAGCATCTTTCAAAAAATATTATCTGACGTTGAAAAATACATACTTATGATAATTTCTTTACTCACATTTTTCTCAAATCAAGCTCGATATATTACATTTTTGACATGTCAATATAGATGAAGAAGAATATGGAGTCCTGGGCATTTACAGGGCTTCGTAGGCTTGGTTAAGTGATTACTTTACACATGTGTAACATTCACCAATTGTACTCATGATTGAAAATCACACTACTATTTTTTTGGAACACCTAGATATATTGATCATACTCGTGACACAGTACACGTGAGTTCACGACAGCCACCTATGTTGGAATAGGGAAAGCTTTTATCAAGCAAAGATGCTTTCTATTTGTATGCAACGTCCGAATCCTGGATTAAATTTACACTTTCCATATGTCCATACTACCTTAAAAAACTCTTATTTATCTTTTGATTATCCCTTACAGCCTTACATTCCTATCTTATATCTTCGTTTTTTCCTATCTTATATATTCTGTCATACAATGATCTTCCACACATTTGTCTGAGGGAGCGCATTTCAACAGCGTTCACTCTGCTGTCATCCTTCTTTTGTTGTTCGACACGTACCTACATACAACGTATTGTCAAATTTTCAAGACAATTAGTAAATACTTTTATAAGAATTGTTGGGTAATATATCCCAAAGTAAACACGGTTATTGGATTGAATTCTACTTTTATTTACATATATTTGATAATATGTGACGCGTTTCGTCTTATCAAGTCATTATCAAACCCTCCGTGTTTGATGTCTTAATAAGACGAAACGCGTCACCCATCATATATGTAAATAAAAGTAGAATTCAATCCAATAACCGTGTTTAATTTTGGATATATTACTCAACAATTCAATATGGATTCCTACCAACTGTCTGCAGTTACAATAAACCTTTAGAATATATGAGATTTTAAAAAAATATTGACATTTTTAATTTAAGTTTTACTTAAATTACTTTTACTTAAAATCTACTGTGACACGTGTTTCGATACATTCCGCATCATTTTCAAACACCGTATGTGAATACACAGTTTAAATCAAATCAGGTTTATCCTTTGTTCCCTACCTAACTCAATATAAAGACATTCGCGTTGTATTTTATAGCCAGAAGTTCTCTCTCGAAATAACGTTCAACTGGTTTAATTTTAAGTTTCAAATTCGTATTCCGTATTAACAACGGAGCGGTTCTTGGTCGTTACGATTATTGCTTCAGAGTTATGCAAATACCAGGTCTTTGTCCTCCTTCTGTACTCCTGGTATCTCGAGCCCAATTCCGAACTCAATTTTACCCCATTTTTTGAAAACTCAACATAGACGAAGAAGAATATGGAAGTCTGGGCATTTACATTGATTACGACCATCAAAGGCTAGAAAATATCCTTTTATTTTTCTTTATATCAGCTTATAATTTGAACAATTGACGTCAATTCGATTGTGTCAAAATACTTGTTCACAAATCTGGATTATCTCCAATTAAGAGTTTTTTTTTATATCTCAACATAGGTAAAGAAGAAGAATATGGAAGTCTGGCCATTTACAGGGTTTACGATCGTCACAGGCTTGGGATAAGTGATCACTTTACAGACGTGTAATATTCACCAATTCTACCCATGATTGACAATTACACTATTCAAATTATTGAACCTTCAAGATTCCAAGAAACCTTACTAGAGACATCTATGGTTGGATGAGGGAAGCTTTATATTAAGCAGAAACTCTTTCTTTTGTATGCGAGGTCCGAAAAAAATAATGTAAAAAATGACTCCTAATTAATAATCAACATTTGTGAACACACTCAAATTGACGTAAATTTTAAGTAGTAAAGCACCCTTGAAGTGTTTTTCCATGAAAACTACTACTACTACTACTACCATCGCGCCGTTTCTCCGCAGGGTAGGCAGACAGGATGAAACGCCACACTCTTCTGTCCTGACATACACTCCTCGCCTCGTTCTCATCCATACATCTAGTCATACATGCCCTCCGATTACGCAGACTTTTGACACCGACAGATTTTAGGTTCTGATTGATCTGATCGTGTCAAGTTTTTTTCGGTCGTCATCGTTCTATTTTCCCTCTCACATTCGCCACATATATTTTCACATGAAAACGGCGCTATATAAATTAGCGATTATTATTATTATTATTAATTTCATCTTGATATCGTAGTCATACAAGAGAAAGTGACCAAGTGCATTTTTTTTTCAAAAAACGTGATCATTGACTATTTGATATCTCAATAGCTTAATATTGCCCTGAAAAAATCCCAAAGGATTTTAAACTTGGAAGTATAACATATTGTCTTGTTTAAAAATGACTAACTGCATTGATGTTTATTTTCTTGCCAAGCAAAAGTAACTTAAATGGCCCTCCTGAACATTTTACATTTTGGTAGTTGGTCACTTTCTCCTGTACGACTACGATATGTCCTCTAGTAAAAAAAAGGGTTTTTCGTGTAAAAAAAAAAGTATTTCGATAATCGGTGAATAGGTCCCCTGCACCGCTCAGCCGAATGAGTTTACTGACGCCAGTTAACGACCTTTTGCACTATGCACTCTGCGAAATGCAATCTGAAATGCGAAATACGAATCCGACCGAAGGACTCTACTCTCGAATCAGCTTACCGACGTTTATGATCGTCTGCCCTCATAAAGTTCAACTAATTTAAGTGTCCATTTTCTGGATAGTGACTCTGTTTCTTGATCAGGCTTTTAATATAACGACTTTAATTAATTCCTCTTCCTTCTTATTTTACCTTGTCTGGTTCATTGGATTCATATATTGATTATATTTTAAATTATTTAAGTACGCTACCATAATATAGCATGAATTTTAAAGCGTATTCTTAATACCACGGCACATTTAAAGCTTATTCTTAATAGCATGCCTATTTTAAAGCTGATTTTTAATAGCACGGCTTCTTTAAATCTAATTCTTAATAGCACGGCTTTTATAAAGCTGGTTCTGGCATCTGTTAAACTAATTCTTATTAGCACGCCTTTTTTAATATTGATTTTTAATAGCACGGCTTCTTTAAAATGTGACTCTTAATTGCACGGCTTCATCAAATAACTAACTAACTATCACGCCGCTTTCCCGCAGGGGTAGGCAGAAAGAATAGAGCGCCACACAACTCTGTCCTTGCAAACATTCTTCGCCTCTTCCACGTTATCGTCTCATACATACCCGCCGATTCTTTAAATCTGATCCTAAATAACTCGGCTTCTAAAAGGCTAATTCTTAATAGCTCGGTGTCTTTAAAGCTGATTCTTAATAGCTCGGTGTCTTTAAAGCTGATTCCTAATAGCACGTCTTCTATAAAGCTGATTCTTAACTAAGAGAAGATCGATAATCATTGTTGCATTACAATAGGTCCTGCATGACAACTAAAAATCATCTATTTTTACATACAATATATATATATATATATATATATATATATATATATATATATATATATATATATATATATATATATATATATATATATATATATATATATATATATATATATATATATATATATATATATATATATATATATATATATATATATATAAATGGTTTCTACAATATATATAGAGAAAATAGTTTATTTACTTATTTGAGCGAGTGTTTTTGCCTAGAATTTTCACTCATGAATTAGGTACATGAAATTATAGTAACTTTAAACATAAAGAGTAAATCCACGCACGAGTAGGCATAGGCTATGAAACTTAAAAAGTTGAAGTCTGAGTAGGGACATGATAAGCTGTGTTGCATACGCCGTAGCTAGATTTCAGCTTCAGATTCCTTAGCTTGAGTCACTTGGACGTTATGTAATTTAAGAAAAAAACTTATTTGACATTTTTTTTCATCTTCTATTTTGAGGTATCCTGCGACGCAAAATTTTCTCAAAATTTCTAATTTATTTTTTCTAAAATGTAAGCTTAAAGTGAATGGCTTCATGTCGTTTTCACTTTCTACCGGCGATATTGCAGACCCATACACGTTATGAACCTGCGTATCGATGTGGAAAGAATGCGTTGAAATTAGTCCAAACGGAATGTGTAACAAAAACAAGAAAATTATAAGAAATTTCCAATGATAATCGTAAACTGTTCTCACATACGTAGAATACTTTTGCGTACAATAATAATGTATCTTTCAACATCGACAGCAGGTGCCTTCTTTGCCTTTTTTTTTTGAATTACCTAACGTCCAAGTGACTCTAAAATCTAGCTACGGCTTATGCCAAACCCTTTTCTCATGTCCCTACTCAGGCTTTAACTTTATAAGTTTCATAGCCTATGCCTACTTGTGAGTGGATTTACTCTTTATGTCTAAAGTTACTATAATTTCATGTAATTCATGAGTGAAAATTATAGGCAAAAACACTCTCTTTGGCTTTTGAATTTTTTTCTTATAAACCTTGTCCGCACCTGGTGGTGATTAGGGCACTGCATCGTATATAACAGGGGTGGTTGTAGCGTCGACCGGATGGGTTACTATTGCCTGACTATATTATTTAAAATATTATTAAAGATATTAGTTAATTTGTGTTTACTTTAACATTGTTTGCATTGACTGTAATAAAGTATATAAAACCCTTATCCGCACCCCAATGGTGCATAGGGCACTGCGTAATACAAACGCAGTGTAATCTTGATCGTTTACACATGAAGGAAAGGTGATCAGCCCTCCGCTTCAGGTACCAGTCCAGGGTATTATTGAATAAATAGTACAGTGAAAAAATCACTAATATTTCTTTTACCTCCCCCTGGGAATCGAACCCGGGACCTCCAGAACGGTAGCCGAGCGTGCTGACCATTACACTACGGAGATGGACAGTAAGATGGATAGTAAGAAAGTAAGGTAACTTTTTTATTAATATTTATCAACGAATTAATTTGTGAGTAGAAAACATTTTTTTCTCATTTATTGATTCGACTGTCACTCTGTGCTAATAAAGTACCCATAAATAAGTACCCAAAAAAAATTTTTTCAAAAGATTTAAAAAATATTTCATTAAAAAAATTTAATAATTTTTTTTCTGCCTCAGTAGCGTAATTGTCAGCACGTTGGGCTACCGTACTGGAGGTCCCGGGTTCGATTTCAAGGGAGGGCCAAATAAATATAAGTGATTTTTTCACTCTTTTATTTACTACCCTGGACTGGTTTCTGAAGCGGAGGGCTGATCACCTTTTCTTCATGTGTTAACACTGCGTTTATATTATGCAGTGCCCTATGCACCATTGGGGTGCGGATAAGGGCTCTAAGAAGAAGAAGATTTTTTTTAATAGTTCTGATGCTAACATTTAGTACTAGCCTAAAAAAATTGTTGTGGTGCTTTTTTTTTACAAAAGTATCTAATAACAAAAAATTTATAAGTCATGATTCTGAAATTTAGTACGATAGTACCTAATAACAACAATTTAAAAAGCTGTGTTTATTTAATTGAGTACAATAGCACCTGATAACAAATTTTATGAAAGTCACGGTGAAAACCTTCCAGACAATCGTTGTCTCTAACATTTCTTTCCGTTAATTATATTTGATGTATGTAATTACGCTGCATTCAAAAAATATAATTGGAATCCATTTTTATTTTACGTAATTTTCCGCGTGTTTACATTTCTTACATGATGACGAAACACTTGAAGTAACTTTAAGTCACCATTCGGTGTGTTGATTATTAATGTAACGTTATAAGAGTGTAAAATATGTAATTGAAACTAAATTGAATGACTTAACACTTTCCTACGATTTGACAGGCTTTGACTTGCTTGCGTAATATGAGTTATAAATTTAAATACTTATGAAAAATTTTACTTATATATTTATATATTTATATTTATAAATTTATATATATATATATATATATATATATATATATATATATATATATATATATATATATATATATATATATATATATGTATATATATATATATATATATATATATATATATATATATATATATATATATATATATATATATATATATATATATACTACTACTACTACTACTACTACTACTACTACTACTACTACTACCATCACGCCGTTTCTCCGCAGGGGTAGGCAGAGAAGATGGAACGCCACACTCTTCTGTCCTGACATACACTCGCCTTCTTCACATCCATACATCTAGTTATACATGCCCTCCGATTACGGAGACTTTTGACACTGCCAGATTTTAGGTTCTGATTGATCTGATCGTGCCAAGTCTTTTTCGGTCGTCCACTTTCTGTTTTTTTGTTATATATATATATATATATATATATATATATATATATATATATATATATATATATATATATATATATATATATATATAAAATATATATATATATATATATATATATATATATATATATATATATATATATATATATATATATATATATATATATATATATATATATATATATATATATATGTATATATATATGTATATATATATATATATATATATATATACATATATATATATATATATATATATATATATATATATATATATATATATATATATATATATATATATATATATATACACATATATATATATATATATATATATATATATATATATATATATATATATATATATAATAATATACATCAGTAATAAGGTAGAGCAAAGGCAATTGAGATGGTATGGGCACATAGGACGTAGCAGGTTCTCTTCGTCAGTCAATCGTATTGTGAATCAGGCAATCGCCATGGATCTTCCTTAACTACAATTTTTTTTTTGAATATTGAATTTAAACATTGAAAAAATATTTATAATTTTTCAAACTCCTTACCTTTCAATATCTCATTCCTTTTCAAAACCGTATTTTGAAGACAAACTTAGTTTTTCAATACAAAAATGGCTTTTTAAGCAAATAAATTCAATAACGTCAAATGTTAGCTGGGTGCGGAGAAAATTAAGTTGCGATTTATCGTATTTTGGGCCCTAAATCTGTTCGTGCGATTGGGTAATAATTCATTGCTTTGAATATTTCATATCCACATAAGTCGTATACACTGTCTAACCATCAAATTAATGACTTCCAAGTTTTGTTTGGAATAACAAAGGTTCGCGGATTGAATTATTCAATTTCTCCGACAGGGGCCGTACCGGTTCGACTTGCGACGTGGAAATAAAAACAAACACCACCGCTCGCAACATCCGCCACCTCCATTTTCTTTCGCGATGAAAATTGAATGTACTCCCTTTGGGCACGAGGCACGATTAGCGACCCGAAAAGCGCTGGACCGCCTTTAGTGTTGCGTGTTCTGCTGCTACTTTCAACAGATGGCGCTGCCATCAAAGTAATCTATTTTTTTTAAATCGCGCCCTTGTAATATCTTTATTCATGTATTTAGGTCAAGGTAAACTTTTAAATTTTGTGATAAGTATGTGAACATCGTGTTAATGAATAACATATTCGAATCTTTTACATCTCAACATAGATGAAGAAACAATATGGAAGCCTGGGTATTTGACCTGTCATAGCCTGGTTAAGTGATCACTTTACACACGTGCAACATTCACCATTCTACCCACGATTGACAACCACACCACTCAAAGTTTTGGAACCCCTAGATATATGATGACAATCTCATGACAAAGTACATATGAGTTCACAACAGCCATCTATATTGGATTGAGAAAGCTTTTATTTAGCAGACTCTTTTATTTGGAAACCCAGACAATCGTATTCTTATATTTTGCATATTAAAAGCATTGTTAACTTAGTCAGACCGTAACAATATTAGTGACCTGATGATGGAATGATTATCCTTAAATCAGTAGTCACGAAGTAATGTATTTTTTTAAAGTGGTATTACACAAATCCGCCTCCATAGTGTAGTGGTTAGCGCGCTAAGCTACCATGCTGGAGGTCCCGGGTTCGATTCCCAAGAGGGTCAAAATGAATATTAGTGATTTTTCAGTCTAATATTTATTTAATATGACCCTGGACTGGTACCTGAAGCGGATGGCTCATCACCTTTCTTTCCTTCGTGTATTTATCGATCAAGATAACACTGCTTCTATACGATGCAGTTCCCTATGACCATTGGGGTGCGGGTAAGGGTTAGAAGAATTACACAAAGTGAATCATATCATCATCTTTGTTGAGACGTCATAAAAAAATTAAAATGTCTCCTGAGTGAAGAAACCCCAGATTTGTGAACATGTATTTGAACACAATCAAAATGTTGAGAAGGACAATCTTTAAATGTGGATGTGTATTTTTTTATGTGGATTTTTAGAGGGTTCAATGTTTCACAAGTGTGTCTAAATTCATAATTTATGAACCAATTTAGAAACCTTGTTCATGAATCACTAGAACTTCACTAGAGACATCTATTGGTGAGATGTAAAGAAGCTTTTTACTAAACAGAAACTCTTATATTAGTATGTGAGATCCGAATCCTGGATTATAATCACACACATGAGAAACGCCAGAAAATACCATTTTCATTTTTATTATTAAGCTTATAATTTGACCAGATAATTTATTTACAACATTTTGAGTGTGTCCAAATACTTGTTCACAAAATCTGGATTATCTCCAATTACAGGAGTTATTTTCATATTATTTTTTGATATCTCATCAAAGATGAAGAAGAATATGGAAGTCTGGGCATTTACGGGGCTTACGACCGTCATAGGCTGGTTTAAGTGATCACTTTACACACGTGTAACATTCATCAATTCTACCCATTATTAGCTTCTTTACATCTCACCAATAGATGTCTCTAGTGAAGTTCTAGTGATTCATGAACAACGTTTCTAAATTGGTTCATATATATAGAACTTCCAAGAATTTGAGTAGTGTGGTTGTCAATAATGGGTAGAATTGGTGAATGTTACACGTGTGTAAATAGATCACTTAAACCAGCCTATAACGGTCGTAAATGCCCAGACTTCCATATTCTTCTTCATCTTTGATGAGATATCATAAAATAATATGAAAAATAACTCCTTTAATTGGAGATAATCCAGATTTGTAAACCAGTATTTGGACACACTCAAAATGCTGTCATAATATATCATGTGATGAGTAGGTACGTGAACGTCGCGATTTGATGAAAAATATGGTAACGCTACTGGTTAAAAATATGACGGTTTTTGGAACAGTTACCTAATTTCGACACCCAATATCGACCGTGCTAAAATACTAGAGCACAAATACTTCAGCTCGTTACTTTCCTATTGCCCAACACCATTCATTCACTCGGTTTTTCTTTATAAAATGGAACAATGCTCATTTCTCTGGCCACATTACAGTTTTCTGCCTTTTGTTACTTTATTTATTCACTAATTGGCTAACCATCACGCCGCTTTCCGCAGTGGTAGGCAGAGAGAATAGACCGCCACACCAATCTGCCTTTGCAAACAATCTTCGCCTTTCCCGCATTCGTGCATAAATTCCCTCATACATACCCGCCGATTATTCCGACTCCTGACCACTATCAAATATTTGAAATACTTTATCTACCATTTATAATATATGACTAACTACCTGTAAACTGCCTCTGTAGTGCAATGGTTAGCGTGTTTAGCTACCGTGCTGGAGGTGCCGGATTCGATTCCCAGGAGGAAGCTAAAAATAAATATTAGTGATTTTACACTCTAATATTTATTTCATATTACCCTGGACTGGTTCCTGAAGTACAGGAGTTATCATCTTGCCGTCATTTAAATAACGATCAAGATAACACTGCGTCAATACGATGCAGTGCCCTATGCACCATTGGGTGCGGATAAGGGTTAGATAGAAGAAAAATTATGTAAACAGTGACGGCTTCTAGCGATTGCAACATGTATTGTCTGTTGTCTTGAGAAATCTCACTTTTTTTTTTAATTACCTAACGTCCAAGTGACTCTGAAATCTAGCTACGGCTTATGCAACACCATTTATCACGTCCCTACTCAAGCTTCAACTTTATAAGTTTCATAGCCTATGCCTACTCGTGAGTGGATTTACTCTTTATGTCTCAGGTTACTATAATTTCATGTAATTCATGAGTGAAAATTCTAGGCAAAAACACTCTCTGAGAAATCTCACTCACTCTTCCTGCACTGCCGTATTTGACGATTACGTATAATCGAATGAAATAAGCAGATAATCAGCGTTCACAATTAGTCGTAATCGTAACCGTTTCATCACCGCTCATTACCTCAGCTTTGGAGTGTGATTAGCGCTTTGTTCTAGGTAATAAGGCGACATCACACGACAAGTCGATATTAATTACCGTGTTTATACTTAGTAACATGGTAACTCTTTCAATAGAACTTATTGTCACCTTGCTCACGAGACAAATCGCTAAATACATAAGTTATTGACTAGGCCAGTGGTTCCTCAATAGTTTTTTCCTGGGTACCACTTCAAAAAAGCCCTCAAACTGGCGTACGCCCCTCATTGCGAGAATAACTAACTAAATAACTAATTGGCCATCCCGCATGCTTCTCCCCCAGGGGTAGGCAGAGAGAATATAACGCCACACCGACCTGTCTTTGCAAACAATCTTCGCTTCTGCGCGCGAAGGTATATCGGGCTCCTAGCGCTGTCGTTCGCGTTCTGAATTTGAACATTTGAGATCTCAACCAGTTCACATTTGATGTACTTGATTTTTTTTTTAAAACACCGTTTTTGCATTGAAAAAATAAGTTTTTCTACGAAATAATTATAAGGTTTAAAAAATATATAAAATTTAATAGATTTATATTATCCACTGACACTTCGTGATGGAATTGCATTTTTAATATATTATTAGATTAAAACCAATATTTTTAGCTTTTCCACTTTATTTTTATTTGACCAGCGACCGGGTTTCGTCGTTACCGACATCATCAGACTGGTGACAGCCAGTACCGACAGCCACCAGTCTGATGATGTCGGTAACGACGAAACCCTGTCGCTGGTCAAATAAAAATAAAGTGGAAAAGCTAAAAATATTGTTTTCAATCTAATAATATATTATATATAAAATTATTTTACAATATGTATTCTGAAAAACAAAAAAAAATCCACCAGGGCGTGACCGACGTCCGGCTCTATGCCTTTCTGGAATCTAACTGAATTTTACTATTGTGAGTATGGCCTTAATGCGATCCCTGGAGGTACGCGCACCACTTTTGTGAACCACTGGACTAGATGCCTGTCTCTGTATCCAATCGCTAATGGAGCCTATTTGCTCGTAGCATTAAGAAGCACTTGTATTCATGAACAGAATTTCACCGTGTTTACTTATTATTTGAATTTAGCAAGACCCCATTTGATAGTTGGTAAATATTGATCGGCAAACTGGCATCGCTTTTGCTGAGAGAATTCAAAAAGTCTCACTTTTCTTTGTATCATTTCATCGATTAGTCTTTATGACTGACATCTCAAACGTTCAAATTTAAAACGCCACCGGCCGCACTATAGGGGCCAGACGTATCTTTTTTAAGAATATATATTGGAAAATGACCAAATACTTCACAAATTCACAAATCTGGATTATCTCCAATTATAGGAGTCAATTTTCATATTATTTTTTGACATCCAAGTATTTGGACACACTCAAAATGTTGTAAATAAATTAACTGGTCAAATTATAAGCTTAAATAATAAATATTATTTTTTGACATCTCATCAAAGATGAAGAAGAATATGGAAGTCTGGGCATTTACGGGGCTTACGACCGTCATAGGCTGGTTTAAGTGATCACTTTTCACACGTGTAACATTCACCAGCCTATGACGGTCGTAAGCCCCGTAAATGCCCAGACTTCCATATTCTTCTTCATCTTTGATGAGATGTCAAAAAATAATATAAAAATAACTCCTGTAATTGGAGATAATCCAGATTTTGTGAACAAGTATTTGGACACACTCAAAATGTTGTAAATTGGTGAATGTTACACGTGTGTAAAGTGATCACTTAAACCAGCCTATGACGGTCGTAAGCCCCGTAAATGCCCAGACTTCCATATTCTTCTTCATCTTTGATGAGATGTCAAAAAACAATATTAAAATAACTCCTGTAATTGCAGATAATCCAGATTTTGTGAACAAGTATTTGGACACACTTTAAATAATAAAAATGAAAATCATATTTTCTGGCGTTTCTCATGTATGTGATTATAATCCACGATTCGGACCTCACATACTGATATAAGAGTTTCTGCTCAATAAAAAGCTTATTTTTATCTCACCGATAGATGTCTCTAGTGAAGTACTAGAGATTCAAGAACAATTTTTCTGAATTGGTTCATATATATTGAACCAAGAATTTAAGTAGTGTAGTTGTCAATAATGGGTAGAATCGGTGAATGTTACTCGTGTGTAATGTGATCATTTAAACCAGCCTATGACGGTTGTCAGCCCCGTAAATCCCCAGACTTCCATATTCTTCTTCATCTTTGATGAGATGTCAAAAATAATATGACAATTTACTTCAGTTTATACTTCTCAAACTCTGTAAATACTTAGACTTTCATATATGTCGAAATATGAGTTCAATGTTATATCACTTAGGCTTTTATCGCGAAGGAATTCATGATAAGGAAGCAAATAAGGTGACAAAAAACCCATCTGTACTTCGTATATGAACCTTATTCCAAGGTAGAGGGAAGTACTTATAAACGTATCGTACATAGGTTTTAAAATAAACAACTTTTATCCAATGTACGGGTTCATTTGCCGAAGATAAGCACCGTTATTTGTAGGTTTTTTACCCTTCGAGACCTTGGTGTTGCCCTTAGGAAAAATAATTAATAATTTAAACAAACAATAACCATCGTGGCAACTCGGTTTGCAAACATTGCAACACCTACGCTTAATTCGGCCGTGTTGGGTTCAATTCCCCGCTGAGAGCCGACCGCGCTGACATCTATCCGCCGCAAGGCCAAGCACTCGAGAATCGAGAATCGTTTCTTGCCCCAATATCGCTTCTCGGTGTAATAAAGAATTTTATTTACGATTTAAACGATATTTCTGCGGTTTACATTAAGTGAGGTCGGCGGCCATCGCCTTGCAGCCGATAATGTTGATGTTTCTATTTTCATTAATATGAGTACATATACACAAAGTTCAAAAACATCAATAAATTTTTCTTTCATTGAGATAATTGACCGTGTAATAATATAAAGAATAATAACTTCAAAAATATCTCGATCAAAGACGCCACCTCAGCCTTACTTCCTAATCTATAAAATAACAACTAACATATGAAAGGAATCCAACAACATTGCATACACAAAAGTTCAAAAACATTTTTCAAGAGAATTTACCGTGTAATAATAATATTAATTACTTCAAAATTTTCTCGATCAAAGACGCCACCTTACTTCCAAATCTATAAAATAACACCTAACATACAAAAGGAATCCAACAACATTGCATACACTATCAAAAATAATGCAATATGAATAAATTCTCTTCTCTCAATATCTTTATTGGAGAGAACAGCGTAACTTAATATTTACAACATTTGAGTGTGTCCAAATACTTGTTCATAAAATCTGGACTATCTCCAATACAGGAGTTATTTTCATATGATTTTTTTACATCTCATCAAAGATGAAGAAGAATATGGTCTATAAGTCTGTGTATTTACGGGACTGACGACATATGATGGTCTTCAGCCCCGTAAATGCCCAGACTTCTATATTCTTCTTCATCTTTGATGAGATGTCAAAAAAAATATATCTTAATATTCTTTAAACCCAGGAAACATTGGACGTAATTGAATTTTTCGCTTAAAACACCGTTTTTGTTTTGAAAAAAAATCCTCGAAATAAATATACGGTTTAGAAAAGAAAAGAGTTATTGAAAGATAAGGAGTTTAAAAAAAATATAAATAACATTTTCAATACATATTCGAACTATCCATGGCGCTTTTATGCCCGAAATCATATGTAAACATTAATGCCATAAATTATCCATGTAATAAAGCTAATATCATAGTCATGAACATTATTTTAATGTGTTGTTTTTTCACTTTGAATTTGTATATATCGCTCACTCCTTTCAAGAACGTCATAAATCAAAAATCGTCAATTTTCATTTTTGCATGTTTTCGAAATGCCCAGAAAATGTACTTTATCCCAGCAAAAGAGCCATATCTTTAACATAATCTTTACCCGCCACAAGGCAGAAAGTGTTGTTCTTGCATTATGATGAAAAGGTATTGTTTAATTATTTTTTAAATATAGTAAATATTTTTCAAATGGAGAAAAAACCTTCAGGTTTTACCTAAAAAGATCTGTTGCACAGTAAAAAGTTCAATAAGTGGCTTGATAATAATTTTTAATATATTGTATTATATTTTTAAACTTTAAAAAGGTTCTCCTGAAAAATCAAGTTTTTTTTTATTTATGACGTTCTTAAAAGGAGTTAGCGATATATTGATAGAATGAAATAAGGCGCTTTGCGTTTCGCAAACGAATATAGCATAAAAATAGGTAAGTCAACACGTAAAGCCTGTTAATAATGTAAGCACAGTCTATATTTACACACAATAATGCGGCTTCTTCATCAGCAACGCATGCTTAATGAATTTATTTATATATCTCTCGTGCTCACACACGTGAAAAATGCATTCAATCATGTTATACTCTCGATTTTCTTGAATAATTAAAAAATGCATCAGATAATCTCACGATTGATCAATGCGCTTTGATGTTATTTTATGTATAAAATGGAAATCCTTATACTCGATGAATTTTAATTAAAAAAAAAACTTTATTTATTGTTTCGGCATTAACTTTGTGGTAAGACATGTTACAATGATTAAAGAAAACAAGATGAAGTTTAACGATGGAAGTTTAACTTCTGAAACATGTAGTCTATAATAAAACTCAAGTGGTAAAAAACGAAGTGTTTTCTTTAATCATTTAAAAAAAACTCGTAGCAGTTAAGGCGCCATAATCAATAGCCACAGACCTCCATAGTGTAATGGTTAGCGCGCTAGGCTAACATGCTGAAGATCCTAAGTTCGATTCAGAAGAGGGTCAAAGTAAATATTAGTGATTTTTAGTTCCAACATTTATTTAGTATCACCCTGGACTGGTACCTGAAACGCAAGGCTGATCACCTTTCCGTCGTGTATTTAAATATCAATATAACACTGCTTCTATACGATGAAGTGCCCTATGCACCATTGGGTGCGAATAAGGGTAAGAAGAAGAAGAATCAATGGCCTTCAACTTAATTTTCTTTAAACCCAGGTAACATTAGACGTAATTAAATTTTTTGCTAAAAACGTTGTTTTTTTATTCAAAAAATACTTTTGTCTTCGAAATAAATGTTTTTGAAACGAAAAGTCATTGAACGGCAAGGAGTTTAAAAAAAATATACAAAAGTATTTATTTCAATGTATATAATACCTATGAAACACGTCTGACCCCTAGCGCAGCCGTTCGAGTTCTCAATTTTAACGTTTGAAATCTCAGCCTTAATGGGTTAATTTTAGAATAGGTAGATAATTTCGTATATTAAGGGAAGTACATACGTTTTCTAGGGATGGAAAGATTGATAAAGAAAGGTATAAGATGGAGAATAAAGGCTGGAAACAGAGTGAACGACGCACTGAAATCAGTTGTAGCAAATAAAAACCTATCAGCGAAAGCTGAACTGGCAGTACACAACGGATTCCTGCCTGGAGTTTCAACTCTAATGCATGAAAGAAGTAATACATGTATTGAGAACAAAAATAAAGGATAGCCACGACCCTCAGCAATGAGAAAAAAGACGCAGAAGAAGAAGAAGAAGAAGAATACGTCTTAAAATGATAGCATCTGGCGTCTTCTTTATAGGAGAAAAAAAAACTTTTTGTCATTTATTGATTTTATGTAGGTACATACAATAATTTGTCCCCAGCAAAGAAAAGTGCGTTAAACTTTGAACTTCTGAAAGTGATTGAACCGACCTTAGAAAAAATCTAATCTGCATATTCAAATTTTCATTTCATACATTTTCATCAGTCCAGCGAATTGGAAAATGTACTATCTCTTAACTTCTACAGCATTTTAACCGAGTGATTGTCAACTGAAGGGAAATTTTATTTGCGAACCTTTTTTACTTTTACAATACTTTTATTCAATTTTACAATGAATTGGAAATTTTAATATTTCTTTACCTCTACAGTATTTAAACCGAGTAATTGATAATTAATTAATTAATTGAGTGAAATTTTATTTGCAGACTAATTTAACAAAATCATTTATTATGGTATATTCTAATTGTCTCCTTAAATATTTACTTTTTCTATTTTTACTGCATATATATATATATATATATATATATATATATATATATATATATATATATATATATATATATATATATATATATATATATATATATATATATATATATATATATATATGTTTATTTATCCAAATGTATTATGTTTGAGTATGGTATATAGCGAATCATATTATGCCTTTCCTTTAATAGCGAGTGTTTTTGCCTAGAATTTTCACTCATGAATTACATAAAATTATAGCTTTAGACATAAAGAGTAAATCCACTCACGAGTAGGCATAGGCTATGAAACTTGAAAAGTTGAAGCCTGAGTAGGGTCATGACAAGCGGTGTTGCATAAGCCGAACTAGATTTCAGATTCACTTGGACGTTAGGTAATTCAAAAAAAACTTTCATTATTGATTTTATAAAACATATACTTACTTATCTTTAAAAATAAAAATGCTTGTTCGAAATATAGCCCCTGAGATTACAGCAGAGTTTGTGGAAAAACGCCTGTGTAGCTGAAGTTCCCTAATCAATAAAGTAATAATTCTTATTTTCCGCACCCTCTTTGCGTGTATATGGCTTCTTGTGTCCAATTTGGTAGACGCGCATTCTAAATACGAAGCAGTTTTCAGATGTGGGTTTATATATATGTATATACGTATCGCTCACTCCTTTCAAGAACGTCATAAATAAAAAAATATATATTTTTCTGGAGAACGTTTTTAATGTTGAAAAATATAATACAATGTATTAAAAATAAATATCAAGCCACTTATTGAACTTTTTACTGTGTAATAGATCTTTTTAGGTAAAACCTGAAGGTTTTTTCTCCATTTGAAATACATTTAGTTTATTTAAAAAAATAATTAAACAATACCATTTCTTCAAATGCAAATACAACACTTTCTGCCCTGTAGCGGGTAAATATTAAGTTAAAAATATGCCGCTTTTGCTGGGAAATAGTACAATTTCTGGGCATTCCGAAAACATGCATAACTAAAAATTTGCGATTTTTGACTTATGACGTTCTTGTAAGGAGTGAGCGATATGCGCTCAACGATAGTAAAGAGAAACTGCATATTACGTGCATCGTTCCGCGTGCGCTCTTAAAATTATATTTATAAAACGGCATCAATTTAAACTGCATTTCTACTGGTGCAGAAGGCATCAATATTGTGTGATTGCGGAATAAGCAAATTCAGGTTTTACCAAAAAAGATCTTTTTGCTCAGTAAAAAGTTTAATGAGTGGCTTGATATTTATTTTTAATACATTGCATAATATTTTTAAACTTTAAAAACGTTCTCCTGAAAAATCAAGTTTTTTGATTTAGGACTTTATTCAAAGGAGTGAGCGATATGTGTGCTAACGTGTAAACCATCTAAAACGAAATATGAGATTTGCTTTCATTGCTTTTTGGTATTCTTCTTCATTGGTCTTCTGTCCTTCACTGCTGGATATAGGCCTCTTCTGTATCCTTCCATTTTTTCAGTCGGTTGCTGCTTGCAGCCAGTTATTACCCCCAACAGCGGATGTCATTGGACCATCGTTTTTGAGGTCTTTCGACGCCTCTTTCGTTCTCCCAAGGTCTCTATCTCAAGATTATAGGGGTCCATCTTGTGGGTCTTGTCTTGCAACATGTCCTGCCCATTGGCACTTGAGTCACAGAATAGCGGATATCACGCGATGCGTGATATCCGCTATTCTGGTTCTGTTTCAAATGTATTATTTTGAGATATAAAAATACTGTGTTTTGATCCACTCACATTTTTATTAACCAACTAGTTTCGGCAACGACTCGTTGCCCTCTTCAGGGTTTAATTTATGACTTATAAACCCTGAAGAGGGCAACAGGTTGTTACCGAAACTAGTTGGTTAATAAAAATGTCAAAATTTTTATTTCGCAAAATAATATGGCAATATGATCCACAAAATTAATGCTTTCAATATTCAAAACTGTTTCAAACGTCTTAATTTATTATTTTATCACTTTTGTTTTAACCACTTTTTTATTATTGATGATGACAAGGCTCCTGTCGAAACCGGTAGGTTAAAGTGTACAATCTTCGCCTCTACCAAATTCATGCATCTTCTCATACATAACCGCCGATTATTCCGATTCCTAAACTAACCACTTTCAAGTATTTGAAATACTCGATCATGTCAAGTTTTTTTCCCGATTTTCTTCTCCGTCTCATTCCTCATTGTGACCCTTGCAGAAGCAATGACTCTTCTCCAGTTATCCCTTGACTGCGCCGCTTGACCACTGAGGTGCCTGCTGCTGCCTTAATTTGATCGGTCTATCGTGTGGGATCTTCCTCTCCCTCTCTTTCCCTCCAGGCTACCGATCACAACTAGTCGTTCCAGGCTATCCTGGATCCCGATAAATATAATTAAAATCTTCACAAATAAGGGCTTAGTTCTTTTTATGACACTTGGGGAAATAATTATTATTTACGTTGTATAATTATAATCATCTAAAAAGCCTTTCATTGCGACCATTAATGGTTTTAATACCGAAATAAAGTATTATGTCTTTGATTTGATTACACGTAATCGCACGATATCGACTCGTAAATAAATAGTCGTTACGTAATATTAATGGAATTGGTGATCGAATCGGTAATGGCGTTTTCAAGGTTAAGGACACCAGGAGTCAAGTAATGGTAGGAGTGTGAGTCAAGGGGGTAGCAATTAAGGGTGAAAGCTCTCCGATAGTGGGCCCAGAATAACTTCACATTAGTTCGGCTCGATGCAGGGCTGTCCACAGTATAAATGGGTCAAACTGAGAACTGCTCCCTCAATACCATGTTTTACTTTTTTTTAAAGAGACATTTGTGTTTATATTATTTTCACAAATATTTCAATTTCATACTATTTATGTGAGCCTAAGCGGCTCATTATTAGAAATAGATATGAATTTGTGGTAGAATGGGCTCGAACCGAGAAACTCTGGCTCAAGAGACCGCGTCACTAACCACGGGACCACAACCCGACACTTATCTTTCTATTTTTAAATCAACTTATTTCATAATTACTACATTTAAGTTTTGTACTGACATTTCTTGGTGGAACTGCATTTTAAATAATAAAATAACAACTATGTAATTTTTTCCACATGGATTTTATTTGACCAGCAACCTTGTTTCGTTGTAACCGGCATCATAAGACTGAATTGAGTTTTTTTTTAAATTACGTAACGTCCAAGTGACTCTGAAATCTAGCTACGGCTTATGCAACACCGCTTATCATGACCCTACTCAGGCTTTAACTTCAACAAGTTTCTTAGCCAATGCCTATATTAAAGTTACTATAATTTCATGTAATTCATGAGTGAAAATTCTTGGCAAAAACACTCGGTTTGAGGCTAGGAAAAATTCTATGGTATATACACAACAAGGCAGGAGTTGAAAATTATGATTACCATATATATTTTTTTTCCGACAAAATGAATTTAAATTTAATGAGTTTAAGTATTGTATTATAATAACAATTATATGTTAGTTATGGTAGAGGTTTTAGGCATGATTTGATATAATTTTATGTTAGAAATGGATTTTTTATGTGAATTTAAATAATATATGTATAATAATAATATAATAATAAAACCCTTATCCGCACCCCAATGGTGCATAGGGCACTGTGTCATATAAACGCAGTGTTATCTTGATCGTTTACACATGAAGGAAGGGTGATCAGCCCTCCGCTTCAGGCAGCAGTCCATGGTAATATTGAATAAATATTACAGTGAAAAAATCACTTATATTTATTTTACCCCCCTTGGGAATCGAACCCGGGACCTCCAGAACGGTAGCCGAGTGTGCTGACCATTACACTACGGAGGCGGACAAAATGTATAGTCAAACGTATAGTATTTCTTGGGCACTATTTATTTGAATGTAATATAGCATCTAAAATCAATTCTTTATTTATTTATTTCTACATACAAATGATAAGTTTTTCAATCAATCAATGGTAAGTATTATTGATTTATCGCAAAGTAAGCAAACAGTCTTTAAGAATTAAAGCTTTTTCGTTATGAAATCGGGTAGAATTAAATGGTTTTCTTGTATAATAAAATAATAATTTATTAAAATAAATTAAAAAAAAAATTAAATTAACTTTTTTTATTGCGAAATGCCATAATATTAATTAATAAATAGATTTGTCATACAGAGCCGCACATAACGCATTTGTCTTCGTTTTTTTGGACAACCCTGCTGTGATAAATCGATCACTCCTACCTAAGAACCACTTTCGTTGAATTATTTGATTACCCCTGACCGGTGGGGCTTGAAAAAGAAACACATATCTTTCCCATGTATTATTTATGTGCCTTTATGACATGTTCATTTTCAATCTACCATAATGTTATAGTAATTACCATAGAAACTTAACGAGGTAATATATTTTTTATGCCCTCACTCGTTTGCGAGTGATTTTATTATAGATTGATGTTTAACTCACAGGGGCAGGCCTCCCCTCTATTGTCCATGTTCCCATTGATAAAAAATAATTAAATGTTAATAAATAAAAATTAAAAAACAGTTCCTACACCTTTTTAAACCTTCAACGTCCCAAGGACATAACTCTAAAATTTAGACTTTGCTTCACATACGGTGTCTGAAAATGATGCGAAATGCAACGAAACACGTGTCGAAAGAGATTTTAAAAATAATAGATCACCACAGCAATCTGTTTTTATAAACAATCTTCGCCTTTTCCACATTCATGCATCTCCTTATACGTACATACCAACCGATTATTCCAACTCCTAACCGGAAAGCTCTTATTTGAAATACCTGATTATGCCAAGTTTTCCTCAGTCTTCCTTTGCTTTTATTTCCAATTACATTCGTCTCATAAACATGTTTTACTTTTCTTTCTTGACTCATTCAATTCACATGCTCAGGCCATCTCAACACACCTTTCTTAATTTTTATCGATAATGCTTATGTCAGCCTTGCATTCTTTTCTTTGTATCACCATTTGAACTTCCATTATACATTATTTTGCCTCACTGAGAGATCGCATTTCGACTGTATTTAGTCTATTTTCATACCTTTTATTGCCAATTCCATGCTTAATTTCCACACATCAAAAAGCGCTTTGTGCCTTTTATCATTTTTTTTAAATGGCGTTATTCTCGGTTAAATTTTGGGTTACCGGCAAGGTTCATAGCTGACAATCAGACAGACGATTAAAAAATATGTCCCTTTTACAACATTTTGAGTGTGTCCAAATACTTGTTCACAAAATCGTGATTATCTCCAATTACAGGATTTATTTCATATTATTTTTTGACATCTCATCAAAGATGAAGAAGAATATGGAAGTCTGGGCATTCACGGGGCTGACGACCGTCATGGGCTGGTTTAAAATATGTACCCATTGCATTTCATTACATGAATACAAAAAAAATCTTCTTTTTCGCATTTTTACTCTTGTTCTTAATTTCTTTCATTCCACACGACCATCGCGTGTTGCGTGAATCGTAAATCAAAAGTACCTACCTGAGCAATCATAGCATAATAAATCTAGTTTTTTTTGTTGTTATCATATTCAATTATTTTTTGAGTAAGCATTTGCCAAATGGAGAACCATTTTTAGGGCTGGAACTTATTAGGGGTGCTATTTTAGTACCGACTGAACCCTTCCAGATTGTACGATCATCATCAATTGTAGGGTGACAAAAAAGTCACATGGTTTTCGACGATCGTAAATTGAAGTTGCGTAAGATGTAATGTACAAACTCGTAGGCACTTTTTATTTTTAGAGCAGAAATTGGTGTTTTTTTTAGGATAAAATAATAAAAAAAATCAAAGTTTTGTGATATATGACGTTACAATGATTAATGAAAACACTTGTTTTTTACCACTTGAGTTTTATTATAGACTACATGTTTCAGAAGTTAAACTTCCATCATTCAGGTCTGTATAATAACATTATATTATTGTTTTATTTATTGTTTCGGCATTAACTTTGTGGTAAGACATGTTACAATGATTAAAGAAAACACTTCGTTTTTTACCACTTGAGTTTTATTAAAGACTACATGTTTCAGAAGTTATCATTCAGATCTGTATAATAATAGTTATTATACAGACCTGAATGATGGAAGTTTAACTTCTGAAACATGTAGTCTATAATAAAACTCAAGTGGTAAAAAACGAAGTGTTTTCTTTAATCATTGTAACATGTCTTACCACAAAGTTAATGCCGAAACAATAAATAAAATATATGACGTTGTTGAAAGGAGTGAGTGATCTGTAAATTTCTTAAAATACCTGGAAGAGGAACGGGAGGGAGATAAAAGGGAAAAAGGGAAAGATCAAAATTCAACTCTTATGAAACTAAGGACACACCACGATATCAATGTCGACTGGCAATGTTAGTGATCTCAGCTCTGACAGTGTCGAGTTGATCATAACCAATTTTGATAAACGATAAATATAGGGACTTTACAGTTTGTTCTTCTCGTATGTATATATGTGAGTATATGCTATTTGAAGAAAAATTAACGAATGTAATGATTTTGGAGCACTGCCATCGAAAATCATTAACCGTTGCACGCAATTGTTACGTATGCATGAATTATTGAAACGGTTCACTTCTCTGAGAATTTTCATTGTGCAATTAATATTAATGAAGTGGTTTTATTACATAATTACAAATTTAATGTATTGTACCCGCTACCCGCTTAGCCGGTATGATCGCCTGGTACACTTTACTACAATATATATATATATATATATATATATATATATATATATATATATATATATATATATATATATATATATATATATATATATATATATATATATATATATATATATATATATATAGCATCAATATATACATATATATACCATCAATAAATAGTTTAGCAATGACTTCAACATTAAAATAACTCCTTCCTCTCTGTGACGTCATTTATTGCCAATTTTTTTCGTTTCGAAAATAACGTTTTTTCGAAGGCGAATTTTCCAAAAGAAAATGATGAATGCAAATATTAATTATACCGGCTGTTATAAACACAAAACGAGTCTAATATAATCCTTTATAGGTTGAGTATGTTAAATTAGATATTCCTCCCGTCCGACAATGATCCATTACTTTTTTTTAAACAAGTTTAATATGTCAAAATGTGCGGAAAGACTATTTACATCGGGAGAAACTTCGACAGAATTGATTTTGCGGTGAAATGCTGCGAGATTGCGCGAGTGTCATTGTAGAATTGAGTAAAATGGCGCCATTTATGTTGCTACAACGCCTGAATGACATCTCCTGTAATATTTCTAAAAGTGTAATTACGCCAAATGAGCGTGGATATCGCTCACTCCTTTCAAGAAGGTCATAAATAAGAAAAACTTGATATTTCAGGAGAACGTTTTTAAAGTTTAAAAAAATAACACATAGTATTAAAAATAAATATCAAGACACTTACTGAACTTTTTACTGTGCAACAGATCTTTTTAAGTAAAACCTGAAACTTTTTTTCCATTTGAAAAATATTTAGTATAGTTACAAAAAATAATCAAACAATACCTTTTCTTCAAAATGCAAAAACAACATTTTCTGCCCTGTAGCAGGTAAATATAAAGTTAAAAATATGCCTCTTTTGCTGGGATACGGTACATTTTCTGGGCATTCCGAAAACATGCACAACCGAAAATTTACGATTTTTGATATATTATATGACGTTGTTGAAAGAAGTGAGCGATATGGATTACGAATATAGCGTAATGCTGTGGTGAATGAGTTCGGCGCGGCGTTGGTGGCTGCGATGGCGTCCGTACAGTTAGTTATTCACTATCAAAGCGCTTGACCGACAATAGGAATGACACTCTCTGACCTTCTTGCGGGATGCACGAGCGAGAGCGGTCCCGTCCTGTCACCCAAATGTCGCGATTGATCATCGTCCGGTTACGGTAGTGGTCGTCACACTGCTTTCCTCGTCGCAGAAAAACAAAAAGTCAAATGTAGACATTTTTTTATGTTTCAGACATAAATGAAGAACAACAGGGAATTTCTTGACTGTTTTTCGCAGATACTTTGTGGCACATTTTATAAACTTTATAAAATTAAACAACTTGTAATAAAAAATGTGATTAAAACAACCTTTTTTATTACAAGTACACTTTAACCTACCGGTTTCGACAAGAACCTTATCATCTTCAGGGTTTAATAAAGTTTTTCTGGTAATGGAATGTAATTAATTATGAGTATTTTAATGTTTTTAATGTTTTAGAGTTTAATAAACCCTGATGATGACAAGGTTTTAGTCAAAACCGGTAGGTTAAAGTGTACTAATAATTTTAAAAAAAGTGGTTAAAACAAAGTTGTTTAATTTTATAAACAGGGAAGTTTGCTTATTTCTCTAGGCATAGCACTGATTTCTGCTTTTTGTTTAGTTATTTATTTAGTTAATAAATAAACAAAAAGCAGAAATCAGTGCTGTGCCTTGATAAACGCGATGGCTATGGCTAGTTATTTATTTAGTAAATAAATAACTAGCCATCGCCCCGCTTCTCCGCAGAGGTAGGCAGAGAATAGAACGCCACGCCAATCTGTATTTGCAATCAATCTTCGCCCCTTCATTCACATACCATGATATACAATGAATTTTAAATTTTATATTTTTAAATCAAACACTGATTTTTAGGGTCTACTAAATTGTGTATTTATTTTTTTTAAACATAAAAATTCGTCGTGACAATTGTTTCGCCTTGTGAGGGCATTATCAAACTACTGTCGACAGTAATTTTTATTATTTTTTTTATGTTTTCTTTAATGAAATATACAACTTAGAAGACCCTTTAAATCAGTGTTTGATTTGAATACTTGAAATATAAACTATGGAGTGCTATAAATTAAACGCCAAATCAATAAATTTAAATTCTATCTTGAGTATTTAGTAAATATAATACTTAATCAAAATAATTGTGACATGTGGTTGGATGGTTTTAATATCATTACCAAATACCGTGTTTGATCATGATGTGGAACGCATCGAAACACGTGCGACATTTGATTTCAATCAAAAAGTGGTATTATGGGGAAACGATGTGATGATTTAATTACCTAACGTCCAAGTGACTCTGAAAACTAGCTACGGCTTATGCAACACCGTTTATCATGTCCCTACTCAGGCTTCAACTTTATAAGTTTCATAGCCTATGCCTACTCGTGAGTGGATTTACTCTTTATGTTAAAGTTACTATAATTTCATATAATTTATGAGTAAAAATTCTAGGCAAAAACACTCGCTTAATTATTTTTACTTTTATTTATTTATTTTACGCTTCCTTGCACTAAAAAGGAGAAAGTCCGCCCATGTATGTCACGGCATTTGGCTCGGCCCAGTACTGGTCGCCTGATATAATGACTGTCCCCTGTCAATCACTAACCAGACGTCTAAATTACCCATAATTTAGTTGGTCACCAGTGCTGGTCGTTGACATGCCACGTTATCGGTTGCCACAGACAGATAAAAACAACAACAAAACAGCACTGATTTTAATTTTTTTAAATTAAGTATAAAAATTCATTCATCAACTTCATTCATCTCACAATAGATGTCTCTAGTGAAGTTCTAGTAACCAAACACAATGTTTCAAAATTGTATCATATTTATAGAACTTCCAAGAAATTGAGTAGTGTGGTTGTCAAGCATGGGTCGATTTGGTGAAATAACTTATTTCATCTCACAATGGATGTCTCTAGTGAAGTTCTACTGATTCAAGCACAATGTTTCAAAATTGGATTATATTTATAGAACTTCCAAGAATTTGAGTTGTATGGTTGTCAATCATGGGTAGAATTGGTGAATGTTACACGTGTGTAAAGTTATCACTCAAACCAGCCTATGACGGCCGTAAGCCCCGTAAATGCCCAGACTTCCATAATCTTCTTCGTCTATGTTGAGATGCCAAAAAATGATCTGAAAAATAAATGATAATATAAAAGATGTATCCGAATCCTTGTTCACGAATCTGGGTTTTCCCGCTTGGAGCTATTTTTACATCTCAACATAGATGAAGAAGAATATGGCTGAATTTGTGTTTGTCAATCGGGGGCAGAATGTTGAATGTTACACGTGTATGAAGTGATCGCTTGAACCAGCCTACGACAGGTTGTAATCCCTTTAAATTTCGACTTCCAAATCTTTTATCGTCAAAAATAATCTAAGAGAGACAAACGGATTACTTAGAAAAACGTATGAATCATGTGTGATATTATTATTATTTGTACAGTAATATTTTTACAATTGGCACATACGTACATGGCTTAAGTATACACTTCACACAGATTTAAGTACGGGCGGAGGCTGAGATGTTGGCAGGTACTACATCAGTGGTTCTCAACCGTGTTGGAGGTACCGAACCCTAAATTGAAAAAATAACAAGTTTTTTTTTTAAATTCAAAACATAACTATAAGAACATGGGTGCACAAAATGAACAAACCATTAAAAACAAGGGAAAAAATCAAATAATGAATATTTACTTATTTATTTTTCTACAAAAATGTTAATAACATTAGTATATGACCACTCACCGAGATTTTTATGTCTACCGATTTCGAGACGTACCCGTCTCTTCGTCAGGACAATCACTATCACACCATGCAAACAATACTACCCTTCACCACCATAGCACCATTTACACACTTAAAACTACACAAAATGTTTAACACATGCGATTTTTGGTCGACTCATTTGGCTCGAATTCTTGGAAGTTCTATATATATATCGCTCACTCCTTTCAAGAACGTCATAAATCAGAAAACTTGATTTTTCAGGAGAACGTTTTTAAAGTTTAAAAATATAATACAATATATTAAAAATAAATATCAAGCCTCTTATTAAACTTTTTACTGTTTAACTGATCTTTTTAGGTAAAACCTGAAGGTTTTTTCCCCATTTGAAAAATATTTAAAAAAATAATTAAACAATACCTTTTCTTCAAAATGCAAAAACATCACTTTCTGCCCTGTAGCGGGTAAATATCAAGTTAAAAATATGCCTCCTTTGCTGGGATATAGTACATTTTCTGGGCATTCCGAAAATATGCACAACTGAATATTGACGATTTTTTATTTATGACGTTCTTGAAAGGAGTGAGCGATAAATGAACCAATTTCGAAACATCGTTCTTGAATCACTAGAACTTTTCATTAAGCAGTAACACTTATGTGAGATCCGAATCCTGGATTATAATCACATACATGAGAAACGCCAGAAAATAGCATTTTCATTTTTATTATTTTAGCTTATAATTTGACCAGTTAATTTATTTACAACATTTTGAGTGTGTCCAAATACTTGAATGTCAAAAAATAATATGAAAATTAACTCCTATAACTGGAGATAATCCAGATTTGTGAACAAGTATTTGGACACACTCAAAATGTTGTACCATTTATTTACACCGAAAGGTTGAGACCTCCCCCGAACCTGGGAAACGGACTGATCGAATCCCTGGGGTTTGATCGAACCCAGGTTAAGAACCACTGTACCTAGATGAAATCTGCATGACATAACGCTATCTCTATAGCCGTGTTACCACCGGACAAGAGCAGCACTTAAATCACTCACAATAATATACTTGTAGCGATTCGTGAATCACGAATGTCTAGTAGTAACATACCAGATGAATCATTGTCATTTAAAAAAAATGGGTATTATCAATAAGGAAGAATATCCGTTTTGATGTAACCCACACAAATCACTTTTTATAACGTAAATATTTGGGTATTGGGAAAAAAGTTTTCGCACACTAGAAAACGCTTTGTCCGACTCCGTAGTGTAACGGTCAGCACGCTCGGCTACCGTTCTGGAGGTCCCGGGTTCGATTCCCAGGGGGGGTCAAATAAATATAAGTGATTTTTTACACTGTAATATTTATTCAATATTACCCTGGACTGGTACCTGAAGCAGAGGGCTGATCACCTTTCCTTCATGTGTAAACTATCAAGATAACACTGCGTTTATATGAAGCAGTGCCCTATGCACCATTGGGGTGCGGATAAGGATTTTATTATTATTATTATAGAAAACGCTTGAAAACATGATTTTATTTTTTTTAAACTTATAATTTGATGGAAGTATAGGATGAAATAACTGGTGATGCCAATCTGATGTCGGTTACGACGAAACCCGGTTGCTGGACCAATAAAATTAAAATGGAAAAAACTACATAGTTGTTATTTTATTATATAAAATGCATTTCCACCAAGGAATGTCAGTACAATTCTTGATGAAAGTAGACTGAACGCAGTCGAAATGCGATGTCTCAGACGAATGTGCGTCAAAACGACGTATAAAATTGTTCGAATGGAGATGTAAGAAAAAAATGCAAGGCAAATAAGTATTAAATGCAAGGAAAAATAAGTGTTATCGATAAAATTAGAAAAGTGTGTTGAGATGGTTTTGACACGAGGAACAAACAAACAAAGAAAGAAAAGTAAAACATATTTATGAGGTGAATGTATTTGGAAATATAATCAGAGGAAGACTGAGGAAAAATTGCCCTGATCAAGTACATATTTCAAATATAGTACTTGAAAGCGGTCAGGTCAGGAGTTTGAATAATCGGCGGGTATGTAGAGGAGATGCATGAATGCAGAAGAGGCGAAGATTAATCGCAAAACAAATTGGTGTGGCGTTGTGTTCTCTCTGCCAACCCCTGCGTATGGTTAGTTAGTATTTTTTTATTATTATTGAATAAATATTTTTTTTATTTCTTGAATGTTTTTCGCAGATACTTTGTGGCATATTTTATAACTTTAACTTTATATGAAAATTCTCAACATCCCCTTACCAAAAACTTCCTCACACTCCGTAAAAAATCCTAAATGTTATTTTTATTATGCATTCCATTAATATTTTTAAACCTCGTGTAATGAAGATGATGTAATATTACTCGTGGAATAGTTCTTTAAAAATCTACCTAAATCTACCAAAAGTCAACCTTTTCAAGGCGATATCGGTAATTTTTATTTATTTATAGATGCTTTTTTGCGTAGGCATGTGCCGCCTCTATTCGCTAGATCGATTATCATAACCGTCAAATCGATAAACCTTCGAATAGCGTTTTAGGATTAGAATTCATACAAAGAACGATCGATTCGAATAAAGTGTTTTTATTTTTACTTCAATGTATTTTTCTCATGATGTTGATTTATTAGCTAATAAATTAATATGAAAAATCACAAGACTATCGGTAGCATTCTTATTGAAATATGTAGAGAAGTAAGAGAGATATGAAGGTTTAAACTTAAGATATTTTAATAAAACGAAAAACGGACACCGCTATACGTCATCAAATTTTACGTCATCGGGTGTGTTATGGGGCGTATCCCTTTATGTATTTGCTTTATAGGGCTGTAATAGTAATAGTGTGGATTCGTTTCTGTGACGTCATTCGTTACCAACTTACGAAAACAACGTTTTTACGAAGGCGAATTTTGCAAATGAAAATGATGAATGAAAACATTCATTATATCGGCTGTTATTAACACAAAATGAGTCTCTCACAATATTTTATAGGTTGAGTATTAAATTAGATATTCCTCCCGAGTGGTAATACCCTATTATTTTTAAAAGCCGATCCCAGATCGATCAACTGTCAAATTGAATCGTGTTTTTTTCAAAGGAGCACTGTCCATATATTTAGATTTTGAAAAATGTCTTCTGCGCATCATGGGTGGCCAAATTATGATTATACAACAATAGCGTATTGCATCCCAGCGCCCGCTTGTTTTTAAATCGACTTCATAACTGAACCCATCTTAATATTTTTAACACCCATCAGATCTCAGTTTCTCAACATTTTGAGGGTGTCCAAATAACTTGTTCACAAATCTGTGTTTCTCCACTTGGCACTTATTTTTACATTTGTTACCTTAAGTTGTTTTAAATAAAATTAAGATACAAAAGCAATAATCACGTATATTTTTTGATATTCTGAATTGGTTTTTATGCAAGGAAACCTATTCACCATTTTTTAAACAGTATCGCGTGGAATCTTTGTGCTGTACGAACGAAGAGCTCGGCGTGTTGATTAATGACATTCCTTTTAAGAGAATGATTTTATTTAAATGTAAATTTCTCACAAAATGGACGAGACCCCTTTTGAAAACGGAGGTTTTGAATTCTGATTCCTGTTTACGCCTTCCGTTATGTAACAGTGGGCATTATTTGATGACAATACATACATACATACATATATTGGGTACCAGTTCTAACCTACAACGGTGGGCGAAACGTAGAAGGTCAATCGCATTACCGTAGGCCCAATTTCAAGATCAAATCATTAATGTTATTTATTTATAGATATTCAGTGTTACGTGCAAAGGAAAACGTGGCTTAGTAATTAAAACGTTTGGTAGCCATGCTTGAAGTCTCGGAGTCGATCCCTGATTAGGTCAACTTAAAAAAAATTAACTCATTTAAAAAATGAAAGTTATGAAATCTCGTCTGAACTTCTTATCCCATTTTTATTTAAATTTCACTTGGTGAATACTACTATTTTATAAAATCTATCGTGATACGTATTCCGATGCATTCCGCATTATTTTCAGGCACCATATTGCTCACTCCTTTCAACAAAGTCATATATAAAAAATCGTCAATTTTCAGCTGTGCGTGTTTTCGGAATGCGCTGAAAATGTACTATATCCCAGAAAAGGCGGCATATTTTTAACTTAATATTTACCCGCTACAGGGCAGAAAGTGTTGTGGAGAATGGCTCATTTTTGCATTGTGCCAACTCAATACAATACAAAATAGGAAACCGCGCATAAATGCATACCGAATCTTAATTATTATTTGTAATATTATACATTAAAACATTAATCATATTACTTTGCGTACGTTACTTCCTTGTACCGTGATTATTGAGAACTGGTTTCGCTAACTAAGCACTGCACTCCGCCAGATCTGGTCAGTTGTTGTTGGTTATCGGTTGATATTACGTCATACATTTAGTGATGAAAAAATACATCCGATAACATTAATTGGTTCAATGTGGAGTTGGTACACTGTCATTACGGACAACTGTTGTCGGAATATGCTTATTAGAGTCAATTATTTTTATTTTATTTATTAGATATTATCTTATCCGGCGTTATAATATATATATATATATAAATATAATATAGAAGAAATCATATTTAGAGGATTTTTATAATACAAATTAATTTTTTTTCGAATGTTTTTTTATTTTTATTTATTTCATATATACATACATTTTTTTACTATATGTATTACGACTCTTTAGGCATGGCCTGTGTTGAGATAAAATACTTACATATTAATACATTTTTTAAATTACTTTATGTTTTTTTATATTAGATTATATACATTACATACAATAGATACAATAACAATTTACAGTAAAAAGGTTTTAAAATAAAATAATTACACCTGGGCTTAAATTAATTCACTTTCTACCTAGTCCCTTCCAACGAGAAGCAACCATCGACGGACACTTATATACTTTAAATAATTCATATTAATTACCGGGAAATGGCTTTTTTATATTATACATACGTTTAATAACAACTCATGTAACATTCGACGTAGATGATTTTTTTTAAACACAGTTTATGTATTGAAAAAATTAGTTTTCTCCGAAATAAATATCTAAATAGCTGTTTTTTTTTAAAGTTATTTAAAGGAAAGATTTAAAAATATATGAAAATATTTTTTCCATATATTTTCTAAATAAAAGTCAAATTCTTTTTTTTTTAATGCGCACCTCTTAATATTATATTACATTATTATTATTGTTATACTTAATATTATTCTTGAACGTACTATAATATAATTAATATTATATTATAGTACGTTCGTTTAGCATTGGGTTAAGTCTTGCGGTCGGTATTAAAGCGATACTCTCATCTCAACTTAGGGGTGATATTCCAGAACACGTTCTCCGCCCAAAAATGATGACGATCATAGTATGAATAATTACGTTTATTAATCCCGTATGTGTCGTAATCCTAAATTTAATCTCAGTGTTACGATATAAAGCGCCAGTTAGCAATTTCTAATCAGCAGTTCTCACGCTCACCACCAACTATACTTTATTATATTATACAGATCCGCTAATCCAAGAGTGGCCAACCCGCGGCCCGCGGAGCATCTCACATATTTTTTCTTTACATAAGTGTTCATAAAACCACAAAAAAGAACATTTCAACGTGCGTAGTTCGTATCATATCCCATATATGGACGAATTTCACTATCGTGACAATTTCAAGACCCATATAATGGCGTCAAGTAGTAAAGACGTTGGACCAAAGAAGAGAAGAGTAACAGAAGTTTTCTGATTATTTTTTGTATTGCCTAACTCTAATTTAATAAGTTTGTTTGATTTGTCTCATTTTCATTTTATCTTAAAAAAAAAATAATAAAAAAAAAATATATATATATATATATATATATATATATATATATATATATATATATATATATATATATATATATATATATATATATATATATATATATATATATATATATATATATATATATATATATATATATATATATATATATATATATATATATATATATATATATATATATATATATATATTTGCTTTGAATAATAGAAGAAATTTTGTTTTACGGCCCGGTGTAAAATGTCATTTCTAAAATCTGGCCCGGCTGCTGAAAAGGTTGGCCACCCACGCGCTAATCTGACGTCATTTAAAATTAATCTGGGAGGCGATCGTATTGTCGCAGGAAACGAGCGCCCGCATTTGCTTCCGCGCCGGATTTTTTTCAGGTATACGACGTACTAATCGTCGCGCTGTCTCCTTTATACAAGTACCTGACGGGCATCTGTCTTTATTACGTCTTCTTATTCTTCTTCTTCTCCAGCCTTCTGTTATCCACTGCTGGCTTCTTAGTCTCTCTCTTCTCCCCTCACAGGGGCCATGTCGTCGGACCATATTTTCGGGGTATTTTATTATATTCTTAATATTTACAACATTTTGAGTGTTTCCGAATTCTTGTTCACAAAATCTGGATTATCTCCAATTACAGGAGTTTATTTATATTTTTTGACATCTCATCAAAGATGAAGAAGAACATGGAAGTCTGGGCATTTACGGGGCTGACGACCGTCATAGGCTGGTTTAAGTGATCACTTTACGCGCGTGTAACATTCACCAATTCTACCCATTGTAAATGTCCAGACTTCCACATTCTTCTCCAAGAATTTGAGTAGTGTGGTTGTCAATGATGGGTAGAATTGGTGAATGTTACACGTGTGTAAAGTGATAACTTAAACCAGACTATGACAGTCGTCAGCCCCGTAAATGCCCAGACTTCCATATTCTTCTTCATCTTTGATGAGATGTCAAAAAAAAATCTAAATATGTTGAAATAAATATATATTTATGAATATATACGAGTATATACGAAGTCGAAAGAATATTTAATACCTCTTTATTTTTATTATTAAAACTAACTAACTAACTAACTTCCCCGCAGGGGTAGGCAGAGAGAATAGAACGCCACACCACTCTGTCTTTGCAAACATTCTTCGCCTCTTCCACGTTCATGCATCTTCTCATACATACCCGCCGATTGTTACGACTCCTGACCTGACCACTTTCAAGTATTAGTTTATTTTTATTATTACTATTATGTAATCGGACAGTAAGTGCCTACCCCGATTAAGTAAAACAAACATATAAGGTCACGGGTAAGGTCAGGTCAAAATACTTAAGTACACCCAGTTCACTGTCACGACAAGTTCAACTAATTGTATCGCGTGACGTCTACAATAATGGTGCTGCCATTTGTCACTTCTAAAACTGAACGGAACGGAATCAAAACCGAGCTTTGCAAATTAAAATGGATCCAATATACTTCCTAGCGGTACACGAGAATGTATAACGAATCATTAATCATCATTTTTTACAGCACTTTAGTTGTGCAAACAGCTAAATTAAGGCTGGATTTAACGAACATTTAGTGTGGACTATTAATTATTGGGCATTAAGGGGATATTCGCAAAAACACAGAATTCATTCCACCTGAGACCACTGAAGAGATCACAAGTCTGTTCACGCCCGATTTTCATGAATGGATATTGGATTTTTTATATTTAAAATTAAAATCAATAGTTATTAAACTCCTTACCTTTCAATAACTCTTCTTTTCAAAACCATATATATATTTTTTAAACTTATTTTTTTAATGCAAAAACGGTGTTTTATTATTAGATTAAAACCAATATTTTTAGCTTTTCCATTTTATTTTTATTTGACCAGCGACCGGGTTTCGTCGTTACCGACATCATCAGAGACCAGTCTGATGATGTCGGTAACGACGAAACCCGGTCGCTGGTCAAATAAAAATAAAGTGGAAAAGCTTAAAATATTGGTTTTAATCTAATAATATATTAAAAATGCAATTCCATCACGAAGTGTCGGTGGATAATATAAATCTATTAAAAAGGTGTTTTAAATGTAAAATGTTACCTGGATTTAAAGAATTTTCAGTTGCGTCTTAACGAATACTGGGCCTTAATTTATATTAGCATTCAGTCTACTTTCATCCATCTTTTGCCGACTCCATGCTTCACTTGTATACATGTATATTAGTATTGAAGCAGGACTCTGTTGTGGACTGCCAGTTTAGCTTCCGCTGATAGGTTTTCAGAGATATGTGCCTCTTCTTCTTTTTTCTTGGATGCACCATTAGGTTAAGGGTTTGAATAAGAAATTTTCTTTATTCTTTCTCGTACTCTTGCCAGATATGCTCATGCCATTGTCTTCTTCATTGCCTCCCCACCTAACGACATCTTCGATCTCGCATATTTCTCTTTTGCTGGTGTTCCTTAATCTATCTCGTATACTCTTGGCAGATATGCTCCTTAGGGTCTTCATTTCTGACACTATTAGCGCATATTTTGCTATTTTATTATTATTATTTTTAATAAAAATTCTGAAGTATAGCTCATTAGCTTATATTACAATAAACTATTATTTACACTTAATTTACATCATATATATATTTATTTACGTCTCCTTACAGCAAACAAAACATTTATTTTTAAATTCTTTTAGACTCTTTTCATTCTACATACATTCAGGCATCTCATCATACATTTTCAAACCCTTATACATTAAACAATTTAGCGTTTTTTTTTCAACAATGGCAGTCTTATTTTATCCTTATTTCTAGTAACATCTTCATGACAATTTTTTTTAAACTGTTTTATCCTTAAAATATTTTGGTAATTTATCGTTAAATAATTTATGTATAGAGATCAGCATATTAAAAGTTAAGTAAAGTCTCTTTTTTATAGATAACCAGTTCAGCTCTTCTCTCATTCTTTCTATATTATTATACTTTTCTCATCGCTTTATCTTGTATAATTTCTAATTTATTTAAATTTCCTCCATTTGCTAAAAATAATATTGTTGAGCAGTAATCTATATGTGGAATAATACATAATTGTTTTATAAATAAGTTCTTATTTATTTACTGCCGACAAGTTGATAAAATAAAATAATAACAATTCGAGAAAATTGATTTTCACTGCCGATAGTTTCAGTCATTGGCTGCCTCTGGCAAATATTGTACATTGTGCCAAGTTTGAAGTGTTTTCCCATGCCCTGCGTGGAGCAGCACCAACAATGTGCCAACTGTCCCCTTGCTACATGCTACAATGGTGCTTTAATAAAAGCCAATCTAACCAATTTATTATAACCGTATTTTGCATGACGCTATTACAATGCAGATCGGTACTCGCTGTACCGGGTGGCTCAGTGCAAGGCGTGTTAATTTTTTTTTTACATCGCAAGAAGCAATATTTTATTTATTTATTTAAACTTCATGTACAATACATAAGTACATTGGCGGGCTTATTGCTAAAAACCAACATCTTCCAACCAACCAAATATTTTGTGTGTATCCAAATACTGTACTAAGAAACTCGCAAATCTGGGCTTTTTCACCTTAGGTGTTATTTTTACATTTTCGACATCTAAACATGGATGAAGAAGAATATGGAAGTCAGGACATTTATAGAACTGTCTTACATTTACCTGTCAGAGGCTGGTTGTATGACCTAACCTGAGCTAACTAGCTTCTGTCAAGTCATTAGACCTGTAAATTCTTAGATATCCGTATTCTTCTTCATCTATGATGAATTCAAATATCAAAAATGGATGAAGAAGAGTATGAAAGACTGGGTATTTGCAGGGTTTATATAATGGGCTGTTAAAGTAATCACTTTACACACGTGTAACATTCACCAGTCTAACAATAATCAACAACCACACTACTCATTTTTTGGAACTCCTACATATGTAAATCATAATAAATGTAATGATGCTTTGTGTTTGAGTATATTTGCTGGAACCATCTATGGTTGGTTTCAGAAAGCTTTTAATTTAGATACCCTTTTATATAGAGAGCAAGTATACAACAAAATTTAAGTAATTGTAAAATACATAGCTTGAAAATCATGTCATTAACACCTTTTTTACTTTCCATGCTATTTAGTCGTGGTGTGATATGCATTTTTTCTCTATTTAAAAAAATATAAATATTTGTGTTTTTATTATTTACACAAATATTTCACTTTCATACTATTTCTGTGAGCCTAAGCGGCTCATTATTAGAAATAGGTATCAAATTGTGGTAGAGTGGATTCGATCCGAGAAACTCTGACTTAAGAGTCCGCGACACTAACCACGGGACCACACCTTCCATAACCTTTATTTTTTCATTTCAATAAAACAATGTTTTGTTTTATTTTCTTTCTTTTTAAAGTTAAATTATTTTTTAACCATCCTGTATTATGATCTCGTACGTTTCGATTCAGCGATTCTCAAAGATAATCTCTCTTTATTGATTCAAGTTTTGTCAGCGGGTCGAATCATTCAACATTAAAATCAATCACTTTATTGTGAATGCGCGAATTAAAGTCCGCCTATGTATGTCGTGGTTAGCGCTTTTTGCTTTCGTACGCGATATTCTGGATTCGATTCCAGATTAGGTCAAGATCAGGATATGGACCCAAGCAAACCCCTGCTGCAGTGAGATTCATGTAAATATAGGTCATATTAGCGTGCGTCGAAGAAGTACTAGGCAAAAATCTATATTCGCAGTATTGTTACATAATGCAAACTATGCCATGTTCTCTCCGATTCCGCGGCTTCACATGTTGGCCAATGCTTTTGAAAGTATAGATTTATTTAATATATTGTTATCCACCTTGAAGTCTGTACTTTCTCAGCATTTCTTCTCCATGTTATAATGGATAAATTTAAACGTTGTGTTTCACTCTCTCGCTGCTCGCTGATAGTGTGTGAAGGAGACGTGTATTTACCAGTGCTTACTATTTGTTATTTTATTATTATTTTATGTTTAAGACTTTTTGTTTCTCTATTAGTGTATTTTTATATTAGATATTGTATAAGTGTATTATATTAAAGGCATTAGCCGTTAAAGAAATAAATCAAATAAAAAAATAAAATTCATGCAGATATAACCCTGGTTCATAAGACACTTGCAAATATAACGTCCAGAGTGGAAGATCCCCCATTGTGTGGGGATCTTTCCCTCCTTATCCCCTCCAGGCTACCGATCACAACCAGTCATTCCAGGGTATCCTCTTTGCCACGCGCAACGTGTCCAAAAAACGGGAGAATCTGTCGCGTATAGACATTGGCTAGAGTCAAGCCGTCCAAGTGTAACTCCTGACGAATGGAGTCGTTGGTGCGTCTAGCTGTCCGTGGAATTCGGAGCATGCGCCTCCAGCACCACATTTCGAATGCGTCAATTTTTCTCATTTCTGCTGCTTTTATGGTCCATGTTTCAGCAGCATAGAGAAAAATGCAGTGGACCAAACTCTTGAAAACCTTTATCTTGGTGTTGTTACTCACACCCCGGTCTTTTCAGATTACGTCTAGCTGAGACATGGCACACGCCACATTTTAATAGATAACTGTAAACAGTTGGCGTATAAATGATTGTGGGAAGCTGACATAACTATCAATCAAGATGAATTTTGTATCCAAGATTAAAGTGCCGAATTTCGCTATGACCCCATTTTTTACGTGTTAATTGAAACAACTCGTGCAGTTCTCAGAATTGTAGTCTATGGTTATACGTAATGAATTAATTATAAGTCGGCATATGACACTATAGGTACATGTATCCTATCGACATATTTGTTCCAATAAAACCACTCCAGTCTCTTTTCATAACACTTCAAACTGTTTTCATAGCATACACACACAGATATATAGATATACTTCCTTGATCTTCCTCTGCATCTATTTTATTGCAACTAAAATAGGAGCAATTATTTAACAATAATAATTTTAATAAAAAATTAATTGTATTACCAAGAAACATAACTTACAAGTGTAAGTCCCTCTCCAAGCGTAAAAGCTCAGTCTCTTTATTAGAGAGAACCGCGTTTTTAATTTTAAGATTGTATGTAGAAATGTTTATAAAATGAATTGAAATTATGAAAAAAAAACTTATTAAAGATTAATAAAAATAATATAAAAACTACGTTGTACTCATAAGTTCATAAATTTGTTGCGTTTCTACATGTCCGACCCATCTTAACACACTTTATTCAATATGGCGCTGCTATTGCAGTCAAAAAAGTTGTTTAAAAAATAATTTTAAAAAACATGTTTTTTACCTGTTTTATAAAAACGCGCGCGTATTCTACTGCCACATTTAGTCTAAATTTCGTGACCTGTCATTTGGCTGCCTTAAGTGATCACTTTATACGCTTGTGTTAAATTCACCATTCTGCCCATTATTGTAGATCTGTGTTGCATTATTACTTTTTTCATGAATTGATCGGCAGTCACTTTGTGGTAATATCTGTCCATTTTTAAATTAAGTTTTACTTGGTAAATACCGCAATTTTTTAAAACCTATTGTGACACGTATTTCGATGCATCCCGCGTAATTTTTAAACATCTGCGTTTAAAAATGATGCGGAATGTATCGATGTCACAATAGATATAAATAAATAGTCGTATTTACCAATTAAAACTTAAATTAAATAAGAAAAAAAAACTACAGATGCTTCATCTCAAGTTGAAAAACCTTGATTTATCATTCATTTCATTAAAATTCTTATTCGCACCCCAATGGTGCATAGGGCACTGCATCATATAAACGCAGTGTTATCTTGATCGTCAACACACGAAGGAAAGGTGATCAGCCCTCCGCTTCCGGTACCAGTCCAAGGTAATATTGAATAAATATAAGAGTGAAAAAATCACTTATATATTTATTTGACCCCTCCTGGGAATCGAACCCGGGACCTCCAGTACGGTAGCCGAGCGTGCTGACTATTACACTACAGAGGCGGACATCATATAAACGCATTGTTATCTTGATCGTTAACACACGAAGGAAAGGTGATCAACCCTCCGCTTCCGGTACCAGTCCAAAGTAATATTGAATAAATATAAGAGTGAAAAAATCACTTATATTTATTTAACCCCTCCTGGGAATCGAACCTGGGACCTCCAGTACGGTAGCCGATCGTGCTGGCCATATTACACTACGGAGGCGGATTTATAATATTTGTAAAATATTCCTTAGTACAGTGGAATTCTCCTCAATATTGCGTGCATTATCCTATGTAATTTTACAGAATTCTGGTATATAATATATATAATTATCAAGATTATTTATAAAATATTTACTTATAAAAGAAATCACATACTTTAGAGCATATAATTCATGAGTTGCACATCATAAATTACCTATGTTGTCGACTTTCGAACGGCATGCCTCCACTATACCTACTAGTTAACCTTCATTTCAATATTAATATTATATAAATGCTACGAACTTGCAAATAGATGTTATTTGAATCATGATAGATAAGTATTATGAGATGAATTGCGGCTCTTTGATAAATTCCATCGACTTGAATTAAATCATCTTCATATACATATTGCCATCATACCTCCATACATTCCTGCGCTCCTGGTAGCTGGACTTTTCACCCTACAACAAAATTTCACTTTAAAACTTAATAATCATTCAAGTTAACTAATTACTAACCATCACGCCGCTTCCCGCGGGGTTGGCAGAGAATAGAACGACATACTAATCTGTCTTTGCACGCAATCTTCGCCTCTTCGACATTCATACATCTTCTCATACATACGCGCCGATTATTCCAACTCCTGACTAGACCATCTTCATTTCGTTGAGCTCGTGGCACTGTACATGTGAGTTTATTGGCGTTATCTATGGATGGATTTGGAAAGCTTTTATTTAGCATTATGATTGCAAGATCCTTACTGGATTATTTTACATACTGGGAAACCCCCGATTTTTTAAAGTTTTTCTGGTGGCGAAGATTAACGAAAAGTCCAAATATTAAAAATAAAAAATAAAATAAGAAAAAACTACATATAATTTATATTTGAAGCACTAACTTTGTTATTTTCCATTTTATAATTAAAATGTAACTTTGTTTTAAAATCACTATAAATATTTTATTATAAGTCAATCATAATGTCTACCGGTTTTGAAGCTAACCGCTACTTTATCAAGACTAATTAATATAAAATATTTATTGTGATTTTAAAACAAAGTTACATTTTAGTTATAAATAAAACCTTCGTTCATCCATTATAATTTTTTCACCTTCGTTAAGGACCTATCCAACAAAACCTTCCAGCCTTACTACACATCAATTATTGATATTAATTTATGATCGTCAGACCAAATAGTTAAGGTGATTTGAGATAGTACCACATAACGCTCACTCCTTTCAAGAACATCATAAATCAAAAAAATTGATTTTTCAGGAGAACGTTTTTAAAGTTCAAACATAAAATACAATGTATTAAAAATAAATATCAAGCCACTTATTTAACTTTTTACTGTGCAACAGATCTTTTTAGGTAAAACCTGAATATTTTTTCTCCATCTGAAAAATATTTAGTATATTTAAAAAAAAAATAATTAAACAATACCTTTTCTTCAAAATGCAAAAATAACACTTTCTGCCCTGTAGCGGGTAAATATTAAGTTAAAAATATGCCTCTTTTGCTGGGATATAGTACATTTTCTGGGCATTACGAAAACATGCACAACTCAAAATTGACGATTTTTTATTTATGACGTTCTTGAAAGGAGTGAGCGATAAGTCCTATTTTATTCTACGTATACTATAGATAGGTCATCCTACGTTAAAACTACTTGTTAGAAAACATCAAGTTTTCCTTACAATGAAACTACGCCGAGAAAAGTTCATAAAAACAATATTTACGTTTTCTTTTCCTTAAAAGTAACCTTCATATGATAAATCTTGTAAAAGCTCTTCAAACCAAGAAATTCCAAGAAAAAATCACTCGAGTGGATATTGTTTTTTAACAGTATATTTATGTAACTTAAAAAATACTTTTACCAGTACGTACTTGACCATACTCAGAATTGAAATAAAGTACCTTGTAATCATATTTTTGCGAAATGAATTATAATGTAGATGATTAATTTTAACACAAATTAAACACTTGTACACTTAAAACACATAAAAATTAATATTGTGGCAATTGTTTCACCTAGTTATGGCATTTTCAAACGAATATGAAGATTAAATGGACTGACGGTCCTTATATAGATAGCTATACAATTCTAGGTACTTAAGTAATAGTTTTAACATGTGCAGTAAAAATTAAAACAGTTAATGCATAAATTAAAATGGAGTTCTACAAATTGAACGCCAAATCAATAAATAAAAATTCTTATGTTGTTTTTTTCTTTTTCTCAGGTTCGTGATGAACCTCTTGGTGGGGAACTTGATCGCCTGCCTCTGTCTGGGCGTGGTGCTATTCCTCGACCCGCTTCTGGATCCCTGGACTCCTGGCTGCATATTTGCCGAGGGCGTCACCGCTCTCGCGACCCTCACGGGACCCCTGTCTGTGCTGCTCATCGCGGGGGACCAGTTCATGGCGGTCACCGACCCTCTACACTATCACTCTAAAGTCAGTTACGCCAAGTCCACCGTCGCGGTCTGTCTACAGTGGACGGTGGCTGTTTCCTTCGCCCTGACCACGGCCTTCGTTCCTAGCACTAGCCCGAGCGTCTGGAACGTCTGCGAGCCGCGGGAAGGCCAGGACTACGACGTACCAAGGATAATCAACGCCGCTTGTTTCCTTCTCCTTGTCTCTTCTTGCCTTCTTGCTGTGTGCTGGATGTACGTGAGGATATCCGTCGCGGCTCACAAAAGCGCCAAGCCGCCGGCAGCTCCACCACCGCTTATGTCGCTCAAGATCGAGCGGTCTGCACGCGGCGATACCAAAACTGAAGAAAGCGTGGGGCTGCTGATGAGCTGCGACAAGAAATCAGTCGGAAGCGAGAGTAGCGAAGGTGCTCCGGTGGTAGAACAGCCTACTTTGTACGAACCAGCTCTCTCGCGTTCTCTGAGAAGCGTTCTGTTGGATGTCAACAGACCGTTCCCCACTCCTCTGTGTTTGAAGCTCACTCATGAGAAAGAGAGGAAGGGATTGTCTCACGATGACATCTATAAGATCACGCAAACTTTGCCTTCTACCGGACTGAAAACAGTCCGCTCCAGCCCGAACTTTGGGTCGAGTGATTGCCGAGCTCCGTCTCCGCCTCCCCGCTGCGCTTCCTCCTACATGACGTCCCTGCGATGCCGCATCTCCAACGCATCCCTGTTTAGGTACAAGGAAGAATCTAGAGCCGCTCGCATCAGCTCCTTGGTGATCATCCTCGCCTTGTGTACCCAGCTTCCCGCGGCTCTGATTCAAGTCGCGCCCGCCATCGGACTGACGGGCATCTACTCCCTCTTCGTCGGGGTGACGATCTCCCCGTTCGTCTTCGCGTACCGCAGCACCAGGATCAAGGAAGAGCTGTGCAGACTATGCTGCAGGAGGTCTTCGGAGGACATGAGTCCGCTGCCTGCTCCTTTGCGAAGAGCTTCTTCACTGAGCACTGAGAGAAGCTGGAGAGCTTCCAGGAACTCGTCTAGGAAGGCTTGGAAGCTCCTGCGCGCGTTCGCGGCGGAGAGCGAAGCCCGCGGGAAGCACGTTCCAGACTTGTTGAGCTGTCCTCCCGGGAAATCCATCCTCAAACGAGTCCGGGCTCAGTCCAGAATATGGGGACGCAAGTCCCAGAGATGCAAGTTCTACCAGGACTCTTCCTTGCCCACCGATCCAGACACGATCATCAGGAGAAACTCCCTGGAGAGTCTCCCCACCAAGAACTGCCTGGAGAGCATCGTGATTGGCTCCCTGAACCGCGCCGAGGGCAGTCAATCTACTAAGGACGTTCGGTGACCAAGTTCTCTGTAACTTTACATCTGTGATATTAATATAGTGATTGCCTCTCTATGAATCGAGTATTTAAAAGATGCTATATACGAGAATAATTATTAAGTCAATGTGATTTTAGGTAATTTCGCGCTTCTCTGTAATAGTCCATTTTGTATCGAGCTCGAGATGAGATCCGTGATATTAGATCGTCTTGTACTAAATTAAATTATTTATTTATATCGTATTTAAATTGATGTCTAGCGAAATTTTACGGACATGATTCCACGTGCATTGTGTGAAAACGAAGTTTTGCCGCATTTTGCGAAGTCGATGTATCGATGTCTCCAAAATATAATGCTTTATTGTCTTCGTCTATCGATTTGAACCTTAGCGGTCCATGAATGGGTAGTGTGGAACTGCTTAGGTATGGAATACGCTGCCATACTATTAGGATGTGTGTTACCATTAGGTTTTAATCAAACACTTGTTTCATGTCGCATTTTTGCATAGTATTTAGTATCTAAGAAGTATGTATGTATGTACTCAAAATGGCTACAACGCTGTTATGAGTACACATTTACAAAAATTCAATCGATTCTATAAAAACCAAAATGACCTAAAAAATATATTGTATATTAAAAGCATTGATAACTTTCTGGTATGGTAATATAAAAAAACTGTCCTTGTCATCCATTGTTTACTTTGTGTAATACCACTTTTATAAACACTTATTCGTGACTACCGATTTCGAAAAATCATTCCATTTTATATACAAATGTCAAATCGTAATAATTTTATTTTAATGACCTTAGGATGGAATGATTTTCCGAAACCAGTAGTCAGGAATAAATGTTTATAAAAGTGGTATTACACAAAGTAAACAATGTATGATACGGAGTGGTTTTTTTTTACCTAAATAATTTTACTCTCTGACAAATTTATAATTTATTTTCTTAAACTGTATTGAAAGTGAAATCGATTTTTTAAAAGTTTATATAGTATTTCAATTCATTAAATAATTTACGGGCATTAATAATTGACATAAAATTTTAATTTAACTCATAATGCTTGATGCTATTTTCCTACAATTCACACAGTTCTAAGCTGAACCTTTTTTGTATTTAAACATATATTTTTTAAAACCTTATGCAAAAATAAAAATGAATCTAATACACATTTTTTAAGGTCGAATTATTTATTAATCTTGCATTAACTTTGTACAATAACTAGGTAATTTTATAAAAATAAAATACTTGTTTAACCCGCTTTTCAGTTTGATAATGTACACATGACTAGTTTCGAGAACTACGGATGTTCTCGAAACTAGTCGTGTTTACATTAATAAACTCAAAAGTGGTCTTACACATGTGTTATATTTTAATTTTCGAACAACGCTATGCTGTATCAAACTTGTTTCAATGATTTTTAATGGTCAATCGTTGTTTTATTTAGAAACCGATTTTTTATAATATTTTATGGTTATTTACAAATTGTATATTCAGTTTTTTTGACCTATCATATTAATTGATCTGAATTCAAGTATAGTTTTAATGCAGATTTTTTTATGGCCAGAAATATTTGAACTTTGTTAAACAATTTAATGCATTAATGATTTTACGGATTTAAGCTTTGTAGGTGCTGACATTTCTTGGTGGAACTGCATTTTATATAAAAAATAATAACCATGTAATTTTTCCACATGACTTATTTGACCAGCAACCAGGTTTCTTCGTAACCGACATCATCAGACTGTCAGTTACGACGAAATCCGGTTGCTGGTCAAATAAAATTTATGTGGAAAAAAATACACAGTTGTTGTTTTATTCTATAAAATTTAATGCATAAAAAAAATACTGCAATATGAAGAACTTTTGAATTTTACTATATATTAAGAGTCGTTATTAATATCCCAACAAAGATGTCTATTTGTGGTGGCAATATGGAAATTTGGGCATTTGTAGGGACAATGACCGGTCATTGGCTGGATTGAGTGATTAATTTTAATTGAGTGACTTATCGTATACCTTGTAAATGCCCATACTTCCATATTCCCATTACAAATAAACTTCTTCGTCTATATTGAGATATCAATTAAAACCTTATATAAAAGTAGTGCAAATCCAGCATTTGTGAACAAAAATTTAGACACACTCAAAATACTGTGCATACCACAAATTTCAAAATTAACTTGATCGACCAAAATCGGAGTTATCATAAAAGTATGAATACCAGTTTATTTGTAAGCACAAAAAATATTAAAAATCGTCATATAGTTCTGCATCAATATTTACATTATTTTAATAAATCAATCATTTTCGAATTCATGAATTATCGTCGCTTTACTGCACGAAGGCGCAAAGTCAAATCTAACCCGAATTTAAGTTGTTTAAAATGTGGTATGCGGCGTACGCACCAGACGCGTACATTTAACATTTCCCCAGTGCGGAATACGCGCTAGGCGCGTATGGCTTAAAAGTATCATTGTGTAATTGAAAGTATACCCTTAGAATCTTGACACATTTTATGTCAGTGTGTAATGAAAAATGAATAAATAATTAAGTGTTCAAGTATGAATGTATAATTTGCGAGTGTAAACTAAGCTTTAGTCCCCTTGACGACTTGTGTTTATACTCATTTGTCTCAAAGCGAGTATAAACGTGAGACGCACGTGAATACTACATACACAAAAAAAACGTTGTGTACTTCTTCTTCAAACCCTTACCCAATGGTGCTGAGGGCACTGCATCATATAAACGTAGTGTTATATTGAACGTTAACACATGGAGGAAAGGTGATTAGGCCTCTGCTTCAGGTACCAGTCCAGGGTTATATTGAGTGAAATATCAGAGTAAAAAAATAACTAATATTTATTTGACCCTCTTGGGAATCGAACCCGGGACCTCCAGAACGGTAGCCGAGCATGCTGACAATTACACTACGGATGCATATTTATTAGACTCCTTCAAATAATTCAACTACGACTGTATTTCCACTTAGTGCCTTCTTGCAGTCAATCGACGTTTCGAAACAATGACTATATTCTTTTAAATAACTATTTTTATTTATTTATTTTACGCGTAACCATCGCAATAGAAGACTGATTACTATTTTAAATGTAGCATTAAATAATTTTAATTACGATCGAAGTATAATATTTAATTTTAATAATTTTCTCGATATTTAAACTGACCCCTTATGGCTGTATAAAAATTGAATTGTATAATATTATTTCAAAAACGTGTAATGTATAAAAAATTGTTAGTTACCAATGTTGGCAAGCCATATTAACATCATAATACCAAAAATCACTTCAAAAATGGCTGAAAATCTGTAAAATGCCATAATGTGTCTATACCATTACAAATAATATTAATTTAATTTATTTAAAAACATAAAAATTAATTTTAATGTGTTTAAGAAATTCAAAGATGTTTTTTTGATTAATTTTTATCATTTTTCCAAAATTTTGATAGAGGGATACTTAATAGAAAAATGCTATTATGATTATTTTCTAATCTGATCTCAAATACGCTTTGAGAAATCATTACAATGTATAACTTTATAAATAAATTTAAACGAATTTGATAAATCAAAAAAATTGCCGAATATTCTGATTTTTTTATATTTGCATTCCTATGAAAAAATAATTATGAAAAAAGTTAGTTTGTAAAGTGTTGTTTGTATGTATTTTAAGGAAAAACATGTTCAGAATAATATTTAAAACATTTTATAAAAAATGCATTTTTACAATAAAGTAAAACTTTCATTCTGTGGTTATATCTATCAATTTTGAAATTAAATTTTACTTGGTAAATACCACTTGTCCGCCTCCGTAGTGTAATGGTCAGCACGCTCGGCTACCGTTCTGGAGGTCCCGGGTTCGATTCCCAAGGGGGGTAAAATAAATATAAGTGATTTTTTCACTGTCATATTTATTCAATATTACCCTGAACTGGTACCTGAAGCGGAGGGCTGATCACCTTTCCTTCATGTGTAAACCATCAAGATGACACTGCGTTTATATGACGCAGTGCCCTATGCACCATTGGGGTGCGGATAAGGGTTTTATTATTATTATTAAATACCACTATTTCTTCATATGCATTAAGGTATTTGAAAATGATGCGGAATGCATCGAAACACGTGTCACGATAGATTTTAACAAATAGTTGTATTTAACAAGTAAAACTTAAATAAAAAAGTAAAATAACATTATAGCCTTAAAAGATATGTCTTTATAAAATATTTTTGAATTGGGACATTGAAAACGGTACCCATGTATTTCAATTTTTGAATAAATAATATGTCATTTTCTGTAAATTATCTACAAATTCAAATCATGTTAAAATAAATGTATTTCAATAGATTTATATTATCCACTGACACTTCGTGATGGAATTGCATTTTTAATTTATTATTAGATTAAAACCAATATTTTTAGCTTTTCCACTTTTTTATTTGACCAGCGACCGGGTTTCGTCGTTACCGACATCATCAGACTGGTGATGATGTCATTCCAGTCTGATGATGTCGGTAACGACGAAACCCGGTCGCTGGTCAAATAAAAAAGTGGAAAAGCTAAAAATATTGGTTTTAATCTAATAATAAATTATAAATGTATTTCAAATTTAATAAAAAAATATGTATAAATTTATTTGTTAAATACAAAAATCAGTTGTATTTTCCTATTTAGTGTAATGTGAAAATACATCAGTGTTTATTTTTAAAATAATAAATGTTGTAAGTGTAGTTAGTACTTTCTGAATAATCTAATCTGGTCACATATTTAAAAAATAAATTATGAAATTCTGAGTGTGTTAAAATTCTAAGTAAAGTATGAGATATTTAAAAAAATACGTTTCTACCTCTTGAGCTTATTTAACTAGATAAATTTATTAAACGTACGAATTTCGGACCAGCAGAGAGATAGAAAAAAAAATACAATATTTTATATAAACGTTTTTTTATACTTTAGTTTTATATTTAAAAAAGTGAATGAAGGATTTTTTTGATAAAAAGCAAATTTGAAATCGAATGAAATAATATGTAAAGAACAAAATTACTGTCAAATTTGGTACTTTACGTATTTTGTGTATTTTTATTATTAAAATTATATTTAAACACTTGTTTTTATGAAAATATGCAATTCAAAATTGAAAAATTATTGATTTTTATATTATCAATGTATATCATAATAAAATGAAATAATCATCTCAAAATTGTTATGTAAAGATATAAAATCAAATAGTTTCTTGTGATGTTCTCAGGTTATCGACTTTTTCCGGCAAATTATCGTAACTTTGGTAAAGATCGTCTATATATATATAAATATATATATATATATATATATATATATATATATATATATATATATATATATATATATATATATATATATATATATATATATATATATATATATATATATATATATATATATATATATATAGTTTCTTTTATACTTGGATCGATCCAAAGACGCTCTAACGATTGGTCTAATCATATTATAATTTAATCTAAAATAAAAATTATCTTTACCTATTCTTGTGTTATGTTACGATAATTTGCCGGGAAAAGTCGTAAAATCAATTCTTGATTTTTTAATTTTTTATTACAAATTTGTCAGTTGACTTAATTCTTTTTATAAATGATTGATCGAATGTTTCTGAAGCGAATGATGCATCGTGAAAAGTATGAATGATTGAATAATTAGTAATTGTTTCCGATTAAGTATATGTGTTTTGTGAAGCGACCGGAAGTTTTTGTATTTTTGACACGCTTATAAAGTTAAGGTTTTCCTAAACGTATACTTTTATTTTTATACAAAAATACATCTCCTCCGTTCAGCCATGTCACTAGTTTTAAGGACCTAGCAAAATTATTTCTCAGTGTTTTGTACATATTCAATGTGATTAAAATTATTTAAAACATAATTTATACTGTTTTTATTTTGATTTGGCAACCCTGAAAAATAACCTGATGTATAATCCACCTCTACAAAATTTATTTTGATTATTTATCGATTTGGTATAACTTTGTGGGATAATACGATCATGTTTACGTAAAAATGAAATGACGCACTCAAAATGTTGTTAATAAATTAAATTATCTGGTCAAATTATAAGCTTAATAATGAAAATGAAAATGTTATTTTCTGGCGTTTCTCATGTGTGTGATTATAATCCAGGATTCGGACCTCACATACTAATATAAGAGTTTCTGCTTAATAAAAAGCTTCTTTACATCTCACCAATAGAAGATGTCTCTAGTGAAGTTCTAGTGATTCAAGAACAAGGTTTCTAAATTGGTTCATATATATAGAGCTTCCAAGAATTTAAGAATTGTGGTTGTAAATAATGGGTAGAATTGGTGAATGTTACACGTGTGTAAAGTGATCACTTAAACCAGCTTATGACGGTCGTCAGCCCCGTAAATGCCCAGACTTCCATATTCTCCTTCATCTTTGATGAGATGTCAAAACAATAACATAAAAATGAACACCAATTTTTCATATTATTTTTTGACATCTCATCAAAGGTGAAGAAGAATATGGAAGTCTGGTCATTTACGGGGTTGACGACCGTCATAGGCTGGTTTATCACTAACTAACTAACTAACCATCACGCCGCTTCCCCGCAGGGGTAGGCAGAGAGAATAGAGCGCCACACCACTCTGTCCTTGCAAACATTCTTCGCCTCTTCCACGTTCATGCATCTCCTCATACATACCCGCCGATTGTTACGACTCCTAACCTGACCACTTTCAAGTATTTGGCATACCTGATCGTGCCATGTTTTTCTCGGTCTTCCTCTGCTTCTTTTCCCGCTAACATTCGCCTCATAAATTTGTTTTACCGTTCTTTCCTCACTCATTCGTTCTACATGTCCAAACCATCTCAACACACCTTTCTTAATTTTATCGATAATGCTTATCTCAGCTTTGCATTCCTTCCTTATTTCACTATTCGCACATCTATCATACATCGTTTTGTTACACATTCTTCTGAGAGATCGCATTTCGACTGCATTCAGTCTACTTTCATCCTTCTTTTGCCAACTCCATGTTTCACTTCCATACATTAGAGTTGGAACCAGGACTCCGTTGTGCACTGCCAGTTTAGCTTCCGCTGATAGGTTTTTATTTGCTATAACTGATTTCAGTGCACCGTTCACTTTGTTCCCAGCATTCACTCTCCTTTCTATATCTTTATCAATCTTTCCATCCCTAGAAAACATACTACCCAAATACACGAAATCATCTACCTGTTCCAGAATCTCTCCGTTTACCAATATTTCACATTCAGATCTGCATTCTTCTCTTTCAAAAACCATAATCTTGGATTTGCTAACATTCATCAATAAGTCACTTTCCTTGCACACATTATACACTTTTGTCACCAACGCCTGCAGGTCTTCTCTGCTATCGGCAAGAAGAACAGCATCGTCAGCATACAAAAGGCAACAGACAGTCAAATTATTCATTCTGGCTCCAATATTTAAATCTTTCAGTTCTTTCATGCAATTATCCATGTATAGGTTAAACAGCCACGGTGACATTACACATCCCTGCTTAACACCTTTAGAGATGCTAAGCCAGGATGAAAATGAACCACTTACCCTTACCCAGTGCTATCCTCGTACAAGGATGCTATGCCTTGGATAAGTTTACTGCTTACCCCATACTCAGATAACACCTTCCATAGCTTCGTTCTATCAACTCTGTCATACGCTTTCTGCAAATCCACAAAAGCACAGAAAAGCTTTTGGTTTTTGGCCAAAAACTTTTCAGTGATGTTGCGCAAGGCAAAAATTTGATCCGTACATCCTCTCCCATTCATAAATCCACTCTGGACATCCCACACTTTGTCCTTTGCTATGGTTCTCACTCTTTCAATAAGGATTCGACCAACAGCACTCAATAGACTGATTGCTCTATAGTTCCCACATTCCACCCTGGAACCTTTACCCTTGTAGAGAGGCATTATAACTGCCCTTCTCCAATCCACCGGAGTATAACTCTCCTCCAGACAACGGTTAAAGAGCCTATGCAACCATGTGAGAACTATTTCGCCACCATTCTTGACGTATTCTGCGGCAAAATTGTCGAATCCTAGAGCCTTTCCATTTTTCAAAGACTTAGTGGCATTCTTAATTTCTTCCATACTTATCTCTCTTGAAACATCATTCACACATATTTGGGGAAATGTACTTACGTCACTAACGTTATTAATCGTATGTGTTTCATACACCTCCTCGAAGTACTCTTTCCATCTCTCTTTTATATCTTTTTCATTCGTCACCATTTTTCCGTCTTTCGCTGCAATCGATTTCGTACATCCATTCAAGCTTAGACTTCGGGAGTTTTTGACTTCTTTCCAGAAAATTTTTATATTTTCTTGGAAATTTTTTGTCATTTTTACTCCTTCATCCTTCCTCAACAAACGTTTTCGTTCACTCACCCCTTGCTTAACTTTCATTTTACAATCCTTGTATACTTTTTTAACCGATTCATACTCAGCGGAGCTTTTATTCCTCACTGCCAAACACTTTTCAAACCACGCATTCTTCTTCTCTTTCACTAAATCTTTAACATCATCATCCCACCACGCATCGCCTTTTTTCCTTCCTTGTACCGCTGTACCACACACTACCTTTGCGGATTCACACACACTACCTTTCAGATGTTCCCACATTTCATTTATACTAAGTTCATTTACATCTTCCGCAATCAACCTGTTGCATACGTCTGTTTCAAACTTAACTCTTATGTCATCATTCTGTAGCTTTTCTACTTTGACTCTAGAAGGAGCCGCCACCTTGTTCGTTTTGGCCCTCCACCCTTGGAACAGAATCACTCTTGAAACCACCAAAAAGTGATCTGTTTCCATTTCGGCCCCCCTGAACACTCTTGTGTCTACTGTGGCGGATCTCAATCTAGAGTCAATGACGACATAATCGATAATAGACCTTTCATCACATCTCTCCCAAGTATATTGATGGATTCCCTTGTGTGTAAAAAAAGTATTTGACACAAAGAGATTCCATTCCAGACACACCTCTAGCAATCTCTTCCCATTATCGTTCACTCTCGCATCTCCATACAAACCGAGCGCTGATTCAAAACCGTCTCTCCTTGTACCAACCCAGCCATTCAAATCACCGGCCAGAATTACCTTTTCATTATTCATTTTTCCATTCATCACACTCATTACATTCAACCAAAACTCATCCTTCTCAGACTCGCTGTCGGAGTTGACGGGGGCATATCCTATTAAAACAAGTAGCTTTGTTAACCCGATTTTGAATCTGACAAACATGAGTCTTGCGTTGACGAACACATACTCTTTCATACATTCTACCATCCTGGGTGATAGAAACGCGGCGACGCCCCGACAAGCTCTATCTGACTCCGGGAGTCCAGACCAGAGAATCAAAGTGCCGTCACGTTCCATCGATCCACTACCTTTTTTCCAGCTTTCAGTCACACATAACAAATCCAAACACTTACTATCTATTACATCACACAGTTCATTCATTTTTTCATCCATACGTCCTCTTACATTCCACGTCGCAATCCTGCATTCATGCGCTATCCTCTTCTTTGCGCCTCCACGGGAAAAGCGGCCAGCTGGGTGGCGAACCTCAACGTGGCCATTTATGGGCATTTTCCCGCATTCCACAACTTACTAACTATTATATACTACATACTAATTGAGTCACAGCACACACACAAACACCACTGGGTAATACCCTGTCACTAAAACCGAAAACGAAACACTTCCAGGAAACACAGAGCACTGTAATGACGGGTAAAACCCGTACTAATCGTAACGCGGCACAGTGGGGTATATTAGCGATCTGGGCGGCCAAAAGTCACTTTTAAAAACATTGTCGCAGGTGTATGAAAAATATATCAACATGAAATAGAGTATTTTGTTGATGACATGCAATAATTGTATCCCCCCCACGCACATCTCACGTGTCTAATGGTCAGTCGCAAAGTTGTTGTTATTGTGAGTGCACGTGTTTCTCTTTCGCTGTTCGTTTAGTACGCAAACATTTCAGTGATTATTATTATATTTTTGTATTACACGTATACAATTTAATAATGGATTGTGATCAAGCAGGTAATATAGTGTATTGTACATAGATTTAAGTTGCAATAGCTAACATATTTACTAAAAAAAAACTAATTTAAATAAGTGCCTTTAAATGGATTTTTCCTTCATTTTTTTTTTAAATAAAGGATATTTAGTTGTGCTTCCGAGTGTTATCCGGCTATAGTTTTGATTGTATCAAATAGCTTAGCCCTCTTTCTTTATATAAATTGAAATTTTTTTTGCAGAATTTTGCTCTTTTGCAAGAAATCGCTCTTTTAAGATGAGTCAGCACAATAATGAAAACTGAACTACGTACAGTTTTTTATCTTTAAATTGTTACATTTTTATTTTAGGACCAGTAGATGTTAGAATAATGACTAGAAAACAGTTATTTATTATCATGCAGCAACAAAATGCTAATAAAATTAATGAAAAATTAGAATGCTTGCAAAAGTACCTTTTACAATTAGATAATTTTTCTGACGAGTGTGCAATGAAAATTAAAAACGATTTTTCGCATTTCAAGTCTGAAATGAAACGAAGATAGACTAATGCACTCAGAAAGGAGGAAACTTTCTTGATAAAAAATGAAAATTAGCTTGACGAAACTTTTACAATTCCTTGGGTAATGGATCGATCAGGACGACCATCATGGTGTTGAAAGAAATTATCTGTACACCTAAGCGTGCTACCAAATATAAGAAAGCGTATTCTCGTTGCCAGCAAAAAATACCCGGATAACGCAATTGACTCCATCACAGGCTTTATCTATTTTTGTTGAAGCCGATCTTTCGAGAAGGCAATATGAAATAGTAAGGAGTTATCATAAAAAACTATACCCGTGTTACAGTATCTTACAAAAAGCAAAACTCGAGTGTTACCCTGCTAAGGAAGCTTACAGAGTAACTGAAACTTGTGCCGAAGTAAACCTACAGAGTTTAATGGATCACACTACCACGCGACTATTGACACATTTAGAAGAATGTTTACAAAATTTAAATAAAAAAGAAAGAGAAACATTAGTTTAAATGTGCAAGTGGGGTTGTGATGGAGCACAACAAGCTCAATATAAACAAACGTTTTTAAATGATGCAGACTCCGATGCAAACATATTTCAGAGTTCGTTTGTGCCCCTACAACTTATTTGTTCCTTGAATAATAAGGTTATTTGGCAAAACCCAATTCCTTCTTCACCACGTTATTGTCGTCCAATAAGAATACGATTTATAAAGGAAACAAAAAAAATAACAAATGAAGAAATCGCTTATATTAAAAGCGGAAGAAGAACTGTGTCCGGACGAGGAACCATGGCCATCTTTCTCGGACTAATATTTTTTAAATTATTTACTACGATTTGCATTTATTAAAAAAAAAAAAATGGTTTTTTTTTTACTGATAAGTAAAAAATATCTCCATATAATACAATGAATTAGTCAAAAGGCATATTTGGAATCGATTTAGAACGAAAAATAATATTGGCCGCCCAGATCGCCAATATACCCCACTGTGCGCGGGTGAAACCCGGAGCGTATCGGCACGCGACTGTTCCCTTCGGCGGTCAGTGAGCGACTCTGGTTTATCACTTTATGTGATAAACCAGCCTGTGATCACTTTACACACGTGTAACATTCACCAATTCCACCCGTTATTGACAACATCACTACTCAAATTCTTGAAAGTTCTATCTACTTTTATTAACCAATTTAGAAATCTTGTTCTTGAATCACTAAAACTTCACTAGAGACATCTATTGGTGAGATGAAAAGAAGCTTTTTAAGATTCATTATTTATTTTATCACTTTGTCCATTCGTAATGTTTTCAACATACAAATCATTAAATTGCCACCCAAAAATTTACTTCATTTGTAATTAGAAAGCTACCTCGGCCAATTTATTTCTGAGTGATGTTTTGTTCAGAACACAAACACATTAATATAATTACCAAAAAAATCCTTTTACTTTCACAGTCGCCCTCATCATTCCATTACAGTCTTCCCTATAAGGGTCTTAATTGGGTACTTATTTAGAGATACTTATTTAGATAAGTTCCCGTTTCAAATATGGTACCTACCCGGGCTGGATGAGTGTTTTAGGCTCTAATATCAAGAAGAGCTGTGCATTTCAGAAGAACTGGTACTCTCTAAACACTAAACACAGGTACTCTCTAACAACGTACAACTTTCATAGCAAATGTATTTGCTAAGATGGTTTGGACGTGTGGAACTAATTGGTAAGGAAAAACAGTAAAAAAATGGATGAGACTAATGTAGTTGGAAATAGAAGCAGATGAAGATCGAGGAAAACTTAACATGATCAAGTTCTTCAAATATTTTAGGGTAATATATGTATATACTCAAAATTAAACAAGGTTATTGGATTGAATTCTACTTTTATTTACATTTATATGATAACATGTGACGCGTTTCGTTTTATTAAGACATTATCAAACACTGACTAAAGATATTTACAAAATGTCCTAATATACTAACAATAATAATAATTGCTATTATTACATATTATTAGGTCTAGGGGTACATACAATGGTGGGTATTTCAGTGGGAAACGTGAATTTCTATGAAAGTTAAGATTAGTAATGTAGTTAACTATCAATTATGGCATAATGAATACAATTTGTTGTGGTTTGGCTTTGAAATAAATACAATATTCAAACAATTATGTACCTATGTACAATAATTTATTTAAATTATATATATATATATATATAATATATATATATATATATATATATATATATATAACGTGGTAATATTTTCCTTTTGAAAATTAAGTGTAAATAATATGTAAAGTGGGTGTATAATAATAAAATAAACAATGTGTTGCTTTGTAATTAAAGTTTATTCTTAATTAATCTTTATAATAATTTTTATATCTATCTATCTATCTATCTATCTGATTCTGACAGTTAATAATATTATCGGAAGTCTTTTGTTTTATTCTGAGCGACGCATGCGGCATCTGGTGGTAGAACTGTTTTATGTAGGTACTTTTTGTAAGTACTTAATAAAATGTATAGGTAGGTACCTAGGTATTTTATTACATCTCCCCCCTTGGGGATGAAAATTCATAGTAAAATTTTCACTCGTCCTCCGGATCATCTTCTTGTTGTGAAGGGACTGGTATAAGTTTAGTGATATGATAAAGTTTTTTTTTTTATTTTTTCCTCCTATCTTTTTTCCTTCTTTTTTTTTCTTTCTTTTTTTCTTTCTTGTTTTTTTTTTCTTTCTTTCTTTTTTTTTCTTTTTTTTCCGTTCTTTTTTTTCTTTCTTTTTTTGTATTTTTTTTTTCTTCTTAACCCCTTTAAAGTAGACACAGTTTTTCTCAATCCATTTGTTTTTTTCTTTTGAATTCCTTCATTTTTATTCAGATCTCTTAAAGTATCTTCTAATATAACCAAATGTACAACTTTTAATTGTTCATCTGCATTTTTATTCGATTCTAAAACTGGGTTCTGGCTTAGACAATCTACTTCTAAATTTTTCTTTCCTGGAGTATATTTTATTTCATCTTTCGTAGAAGTTTTTTCTACTTTATTTTTATTTTCATTTTTCAAGCACTGTTTCTGTGTTATTTGTATGTCTTCATTTTTATTCTGATCTTTTAAAATATCTTCTAATTTAACCAAATTTACAACTTTTAATTGTTCATCTGCATTTTCATTCGATTTTAATACTGGATTCCTGCTTAGACAATCTACTTCTAAATTCTTCTTTCCTGGAGTATATTTTGTTTTATCTTTCGTAGAAGTTTTTTCTACTTTATTTTTATTTTCATTTTTCAAGCACTGTTTCTGTGTTATTTGTATGTCTTCATTTTTATTCTGATCTTTTAAAATATCTTCTAATTTAACCAAATTTACAACTTTTAATTGTTCATTTGCATTTTCCTTCGATTCTAATACTGGATTCCTGCTCATACAATCTGCTTCGAAATTCTTCTTTTCTGGAGTATATTTTATTTTATATTTTGTAGAAATTTTTTCCACATTATTTTTATTTTCATTCTTCAAGCACTTTTTCTGTGTAATTTGTAAATCTTCATTTTTATTATTAATCTTATCATCCTCCTTTGTTTTAAACCAGCACGTTGCTTCAGAGTGATATCGAGTTCCTTTATTTAAATTTTCACAAATCTTACATGGACTTTTATCTTTAATTTTATCACTAGTTCTTAGATTTCCACGTCTTCTTTGATTATCTTCTAATCGTTTTCTTTGATCATCTTCTAATTTTTCTCTCTCACTCCGAACATATTGTAGCAATTGTTTTAATACATCTAATGTTTCATAATCCATTTCCAATTAACAAAATTGTCGTTTTATAACGTGGTAATATTTTCCTTTTGAAAATTAAGTGTAAATAATATGTAAAGTGGGTGTATAATAATAAAATAAACACTGTGTTGCTTTGTAATTAAAGTTTATTCTTAATTAATCTTTATAATAATTTTTATATCTATCTATCTATCTATCTATCTGATTCTGACCGTTAATAATATTATCGGAAGTCTTTTGTTTTATTCTGAGCGACGCATGCGGCATCTGGTGGTAGAACTGTTTTATGTAGGTACTTTTTGTAAGTACTTAATAAAATGTATAGGTAGGTACCTAGGTATTTTATTACATATATATATATATATATATATATATATATATATATATATATATATATATATATATATATATATAAATATATGTATATATTTAAATTTATATATATATATATATATATATATATATATATATATATATATATATATATATATATATATATATATATATATATATATATTGAGAATACAAGATATTCTTCAAATGATTTAAACTGGGCAGGTCAGGCTAAACGTAGAATGTAGAAGAGACAATGACAGCGTTCTATTCTCTCTGCCTACCCCTGCGATGAACTCCCTCCTTAGAAGCAGCGTTATAGTAGGCTAGCTAGATATTAGAGCTGATATTGAACTGTGTAAAGAATGCTCTAAGATTCTTGTATTCTCAACATTTGTATCACAAGATTCTCTAAAACTTTTGTATTCTCTACATTTAAACAACAAGATGCACTAAGACATTTGTTTTCTCAACATTTGTACCATAAGATGCCTTAAGTTTTTTGTATTCTCAACATTTGTACCATAAGATGCCCTAAGTTTTTTGTATTCTCAACATTTGTACCATTAGATGCTCTAAGACTTTTGTATTCTCAACATTTGTACCACAATATCCTCTAACACAGTATTTCTCCAAGTGGCCGTTTTAGAAGACTTTTACAGGACATAAGAAGCCCAAAGAGACAGATTGATGTGGTAAAAAGTAAAATATATACTTTCATTCCTTCCCTCTTTCTATGATGGGACATTCTGGCGATTTTATTTTTCCCTTTGAAATTCTAGAAATACTTTTAATAGAAATTTTGACAGGGGAGCGCCAGACTAAAAAAGTTTGCGAACCTGTGCTCTAAGACTTTGGTATTCTCAACATTTGTACCATAAGATGGTCTAAGAGTATTCTAACATAAGTGCAGATATTCTATAGTGCATATTCTAACTAGATGCAGAAATATCAGGTATGATAAATCGTCAGCCGGTGCAACATTAGCATTGAATATCTCTGCTCCAGTTGACAAAATCGGTCGCAGTCCGAACGCGAGTCATGAGAAAATACAGTATCGAACAGATTAATTGAAACAAAGTTTTTTTTCGTATTTTCAACACCCTCTAAAAAAATGTTTTGGTGGTGTTCCTCGTATTATGGACCAGGGCTGAGTCTTTCAGTGACTGAGATGATGAATAGCAAGAAGTAACACCCACTTTTTAATAGATTTATATTCAGTCTGATGATGTCGGTAACGACGAAACCCGGTCGCTAGTCAAATAAAAATAAAGTGGAAAAGCTAAAAATATTGGTTTTAATCTAATAATATATTAAGTATCACCCAATTCTACTGGAAAAGATACTACCAGAGATACAAAAACGAAGGTGAGATGGTAATGGAATATTTCAGCAGCATTTAACCCCCCTGCCACAATTTAAAAAAATGATAAAAATTTTCACACAAAAACAATGAATTGTGTTAGACTGGTCAAGAATTTCCCCACACATAAACCTAATTGAAAATCAATCGGCAATCTGTAAAAATCGGCTCTCCAAAATTGATTGCACTACGGTGAAAAAGTTCATTGTATCCATAACTCAGGTATGGTTTCCAGACGAAAAAATGACATCCACGTGCCAAAACCTTATATAATAGATGCCAAGAAGAGTAAAAGCTTTGATTGAGCCCAAATGAGATCATATTTTATATTAATTTTTTTATATAACTAATAAACAAAAGATTTTACACTATTTAACTTTTTACGAAAATACAACAAAAAGTTTTGTTTCAATTAATCTGTTCGATACTGTATCTATGGATTGTTGATATGACGTACGCACTAGTTGATGGCCACACTATTAGTACTTACCGGAGTGATTCACTTGCCACAAAGAACATTAATGCGGACACTTAACTCCGACTACGGAAGGTGCTGAGTACGCTCTTGGTCAGCGAATGGCAACACATCCATATGCAGTGTGGAAATTTCTTGAATACAAGTCTCGGTTTGTAGTCCCGTGGTTAGTGTGGCGGACTTTTGAGTCAGGGTTTCTGGGTTCGAACCCACTCTACCAAAATTTGATACCTATCTTTCCAAATTTTTCAAAATTTGATACCTATAAGCCGCTCAGGCTCACAGAAATAGTATGGAATTTAAGTATTTTTGTAAATAATAATAACACAAATATTTCTAATTTCATATATTTAAAAAAATTAATAAAAGAACACTTTATAGTAATTTTTCACTTTTATTTTATTTGACGTTATGTAATATACACAACAAGGTAGGTGTTGAAAACTATGATTGTATATACATTTTCTGATGACTGACCATGTTCTATAGATGTCTTTGCACTGTTCCATATATGTCTGCTGTGATGGTCGGGGTTGTGAAGTCGTCTGTGTACCGGCTAACGTCGGGTCGGAATCGGATCTAGCTGACTAACTGAACTGAACTGAACTAACTAAATACTTATCCCTTTCACTGCCTACACCAGGGTACTTCTAGAAAATTTGGTGGTGGATTTACAAACATGTATTTATTTAGATTGGCAGTGACAGGGATATTGAAAGCTTCTAAACGTAAATTCACAGTAATATCGGGATACAATTTTATTTCAGATTTTTAATAAATCTCGCTATTTAGTTAAAAAAATGCACTGCAAGAGAAGATCTATCAGGAAGCCTATTTTCTTCTGTATCATATCTGGAAATGCGGTGGGACAGCTTTCAATATATATTTCTGATTAAATTAATTTAAGTAGTGTGTTATGATAATAACCACATATTTGATATGGTTAGACTTTAAAGCAGAATTTATGTTAATCAAATAATGGAAATAGTGATTTGCAGTTATAATTAAATAATATACGGACGAATCTGGAACCGTTGGTTTCACAGAGGTAGGCAGAGAGAATAGAACGCCACACCACTCTGTCTTTGCAAACATTCTTCGCCTCTTCCACGTTCATGCATCTCCTCATACATACCCGCCGATTGTTTCGACTCCTACCTAACCTGTCCGTTTTCAAGTATTTGGCATACCTGATCGTGCCAAGTTTTTCTCGGTCTTCCTCTGCTCCTTTTTCCAATTACATTCGCCTCATAAATTTGTTTAACCGTTCTTTCCTCACTCATTCGTTCTACATGTCCAAACTATCTCAACACACACCTTATATTTGTCCAAAATATTATATTTGTCCGAAACTATTCGTAACAATATAATAAATACTCAAGTGGTAGAGTATTTTGTTTGTAATTTAATCATATCTCGCCACAGAGTGAATGCCGAAACAATAAATAACATATCCATACGCTATTTCGATGCGTTGACAGATTTTTTTCATACTACGATTGCATTATCTCAAACCTTTCCAAATATTTCTCCTTGTGTGTAAAAATGTCACAAACAAACGGGTCCGTGTGTAAACACGCGTTGCCAAATCCGAGTGACCTTTTGTCGAGTATCCTTGACACTCCATAACTTTCACTGGCACCCACGTTTTGTGATCTCTGCCGTCTGAAATTGAGGACAGATTAAGGTTTTTCCTCGCCGATTCAATTCAACCGAGATCTTGTTTAGGCAGAGACGCCAAATCTGGTTTGATGGGAAAAATGCCTTAGAAGAATAGCCATTTTAGGATGAAATCGAGAACATGACACCGATTCACTCACAAGATCGGATGGCTGCATCAATACAACAGTAAACAGTAGTAGGTACAAAAAAAAATTTCTTGAATGTTTTTCGCAGATACTTTGTGGCACATTTCATAAACTTTATAAAATAAAACAACTTTGTTTTAACCACTTTTTATTGGTACATTTTTTCCAACCAGTTTCAACAAGAAGCTTGTCATCATCAGGGTTTATGTACTAATTGTAAAACATTGAAATACTCATAGTTAGGTAATAGATAATTACCCTTCCCTTACGATACCAAAAACTTACACGCACTCCTTACACTATATGAAAATGTGATTTAAAAAACGGGAAAAAAACTATCAGTACATATGAGTTCAAAAAATTGATTTAAGTTGGATTAAGGAAAGTTTTATTTAGCAGATACCCTTTTATTTGTATACAAGATCCAAACTCTCGGATTATATATTCTTCTTCACCTACGTTGAGATGTAAAAAAACATTTCGGATTGGTGTTTTAACGCCTGCGAACTGCTGACGACGGGATTTAATAATTATACACATATATTTAAGAGCATAACAAAGGGTTTGGTGCACAAAATTCATATAAAAACATTAAATACGACCTTCTTCTCTGACTTTGAAATGAGGCCGGTGCAGAAGGTAAAAATACCCTTCCCGTCCTTAAGCATCAATCGACCGAACGTGTAGAACCTTTCCCGTCCTTAGTGTGTTAAAATATAAAGATATCTATCTCCCAAGTGGAGAAAATCCAGATTTGCGAACAAGTATTTAGACACACTTAAAAAGTAAAGAATTACATAGGTCAAATTATTGTAAAATTTAAATCGTAAATATGTATATTATTTTTTGACATCTCATCAAAGATGAAGAAGAATATGGAAGTCTGGGCATTTACGGGGCTTACGACCGTCATAGGCTGGTTTAAGTGATCACTTTACACACGTGTAACATTCACCAATTCTACCCATTATTGACAACCACACTACTCAAATTCTTGGAAGTTCTATATATATGAACCAATTTAGAAACCTTGTTCATGAATCACTAGAACTTCACTAGAGACATCTATTGGTGAGATGTAAAGAAGCTTTTTACTAAGCAGAAACTCTTATATTAGTTTGTGAGATCCGAATCCTGGATTATAATCACACACATGAGAAACGCCAGAAAATACCATTTTCATTTTTATTATTAAGGACACACTCAAAATGTTGTACGTAAATATGTATATGATGAAATAAATCAATATATAAATCTTGACTTGTAAATTAGATAGTTTATAAGATGATTACGCATCAGAAACGCATATCAAGAATGAAAAAAATCGTGCATGGTAAGAAAACGTGTTTTTCATTACGAAAACAGACAAGACGACATAAATCAATGGTGATTTACCGTAAAATTAACGCTAGATCAATTTATAACGGTCTATTTTTTGTAGATCATAAATCTGACAGCCGCTGGAGCCCTGGATGTGACCTAGAACTAAATAAATATTATATTCGATAGCATTACTCTCATCTCGATGTGATTCATTCCGCAACTTAAATTTAACGGTCGGCCATATTTTTATTTCCCACCCTGACCTATTATAATACGTTTGTCGTGTTTTTTATTGCGAACTTGCGTTGATAAACTTGGGAATATTTTTAAAACTAGCCTAGTCCGTTTATGTTTCATTCGTGCAAACCCTCATTCGCACCCGATGGCGCATAGGGCACTGCATCGTATAAACGCAGTGTTATCTTGATCGTTAACACATGAAGGAAAGGTATAAACCCAGGGTATTATTTCGAGTTTAGAGAGTTTTTTGTTTTTTATTCATTCTAATATTTGTTTATAATTTGACCAGATTTCCAAGAATTTGAGTAGTGCGGTGGTCAATAATGGGTAGAATTGGTGAATGTTACACGTGTGTAAAGTGATCACTTAAACCAGCCTATGACGGTCGTCAGCCCCGAAAATGCCCAGACTTCCATATTCTTCTTCATCTTTGATGAGATGTCAAAAAATAATATGAAAATAACTCCTGTAATTGGAGATAATCCAGATTTTGTCATCAACATAATATAAATACAAATGTAAATATTCTTTTATTTAAATACAAAAAAAATATCCCACGAAGGCATGACCTGTGTGTGGGTATACCTACAATATATTTTAGGTCATAGTAAAGGGCAAGAATACAATTTATATTATAATAAGTAAAATTAGAATAAAAGTGCTAATATAAAACTTGAAGATTCGGTATTCGTTAAGTCGTAACTTAATTTTCTCGAAATCCAGGTAAAATTTTACGTAATTGATTTTTTTGTTAAAACGCCGTTTTTGTATTGAAATTTTTTTTTTCAATTCGAAGGTTTTTCTTCGAAATAATTATATGGTTTTTAACAGAAAAGTAAAAAAAAATATATAAAAAAATCCATACATTTGTAAAAAAAGAAACAAAATCTATTATGATAGATGTTCGAATGGTGTTATCAGGAAAGAATACCTAGGGACATCTATTGGTGAGATGGAAAGAAGCTTTTTATTGAGCAGAAACTCTTTTATTAGCATGTGAGGTCCGAATTCTGGATTATAATCACACATGAGAAACGCCAGAAAATACCTGGACTGGTACCTGCAACGGAGGGCTGATCACCTTTCCTTCGTGTGTAACGATCAAGATAATACCGCGTTTATATAATGCAGTGCCCTATGCACCATTGGGGTGCGGATAAGGGTTAAAAATATATTTACAGCATTTTGAGTGTGTCCAAATACTTCTATATTTCTTCTTCGTCTTTGATGGATGTCAAAAAATAATATGAAAAATGACTCCTATAATTGGAGAGAATCCAGATTTGTGAAAAAGTATTTGGACACACTCAAAATGCTGTTATTTATTCCATTCTAAGGGGTTTGTAATACGTTAATACGTTTATTTATTGACTTGGCGTTTAATTTGTAGAACTCCATTTTAATTTATGTATTAATTTTAAATCAAACACAGATTTTTTGAGTCTACTAAGTTGTATTTTATTAACAAAAAACACATAAAAAATTATACTGTGACAATTGTTTCGCCTTGTTAGGGCATTATCAAACGAACATTCGTTTGATAATGCCCTAACAAGGCGAAACAATTGTCACAGTATAATTTTTTATGTGTTTTTTGTTAATAAAATACAACTTAGTAGACTCAAAAAATCTGTGTTTGATTTAAAATTAATACATAAAATACGTTAATACGTTGTTAATACGTTCACCTACTCGCTACTATCTTTACTTACTCGACTAAATGCATTATTCAAAGCAAGTTAGGTGAAGAAACTGATAAACGAAATTAATTTTCGTTCTTGCTTACGTCACCATTGTATGTAACTTATGACGTAAGGTAAGGTGAACTCATAAACTACATACATATTTCAGCAAAGATGAAGATGAATCGTAAGTATAGTGGCTTATTATATATAATAATAGTGGCTTATTACCTTTTTGCCCGCATTAATATTTTTTTTTAAATGAGGGCATTAAAAGTGCCAATATTTTAAGCAGACGTTTGACCTTACTCGAATTTCCCAGTCCTTATTTTTTACTTTTTACAACATTTTGAGTGTGTCCAAATACTTGTTCACAAATCTGGATTCTCTCCAATTAGGAGTTATTTTATATTTATTTTAACATCTCAAAATTAATGAAGAATAATATTTTTCACTTTACACACGTGTAACATTCACCAATTCTACCCATTATTGACAACCACACTACTCAAATTCTTGGAAGTTCTATATGTATGAACCAATTTTGAATCATTGTTCTCGAATCACTAGAACTTCACTAGAGACGGTGAGATAAAAATAAGCTTTTTGTTGAGCAGAAACTCTTATATAAGCATGTTTTTTTTTTATTATTTATAATAATATTAATAATATTTTTCAAATGGAAGTCTGGGCATTAGTCAATACTATTAATCAGTCTTGAAAAAGAAGCGGTTAGCTTCCAAACCGGTATATATTATAATTAGTTTATAATAAAATATTTATAGTGATTTTAAAAAAAAGATATATTTGAATGATAAATGTTTAATTTCAAGTTAGGTTACCACTTATTTTATTTTATTTAAATTTAGAACAATTCAAATTTAGATTATAAAGAATAGAAAAAGATAAAAGATGGATTTAAAAACAATGTGGACAGTATGCGCTCTCATTACCGCGTCGGGGCGGGCGCCGACGCGACGTCCGGCGTCGAGTGTTCTGGTGCCAAAACCAAACATATTAGAGATCCTTATCGGATTTATTTGCAGCCGAATAGCATTTACGCGTGTGTTATGTGTTATGTGTTCGTTTGGCATAGTAAAAATAATAGGTAGGTACGAAATGTCTTACTGCAGGTGTCTCGATTTGAGATGAAACATCTATCTTTATATAACTAACTAGCCATCACGCCGCTTCCCCGCAGGGGTAGGCAGAGAGAATCGAACGCCACACCACTCTGTCTTTGCAAACATTCTTTGCCTCTTCTACATTCATGCATCTCCTCATACATACCTTCTTCTTTCTCCTGACCTGGCCGCTTTCAAGTATTTGACATACCTGATTGTGCCAAGTTTTCCTCGGTCGTCCTCTGCTTCTTTTTCCAACTGTATTCCCCAATTTGACGTAGAAAACCAAATTGGACGTTATAATGTAACTGACTAACTTACCATCACGAAGATTGTCCTGACGAAGAGACGGGTACGTTTCGAAACCGGTAGACATAAAAATCTCGGTAAGTGGTTATATACTAATATTATTAACATTTTTTTTAAATAAATAAGTTAATATTATTAGATTACATTTAGTTTACATTTAGACCTGAAGATGGAAGCCTAGCATCCGAAACTAGTCGTCATAAAAAAATTCAATTGGTAAAAAAACAAGTGGTTTCGTTTATAATAACATACGATTATATATTTATTTATACGAGTATATAATAGATTTGGATACAGGACGCGCGTAGTTATAGAAATTCTCGTGAATTTGCGTCATTTTCGGCACTATTTGGTTGTAATGGTCGCCTGTTTTACAAGAGACAATGAATATTATAATTATTCTTTTGATTATCACGAACCTAGAGATTCTAAGAAGATGCCGATGATTGGATCAGTGGTCCCCAACCTTTTTATCGCCGCAAACCGGTCAAGAATTGATTATTTTACCGTGTATTGTTCATATTATAGATTGTTTCGATTTCGTAATTTTAATTCATTAGTCCGCCGCCGCAGCGTAATGGTCATCGTCCGTATTGGAGGTCCCAGGTTCGATTCCCAGTTTATCTTAGTGTTTTTTTTTCACTTTAATATTTATTCAATATTACCCTGGACTGGTACCAGAAGTGTAAAATAAATCAATAAAAATAATTATTTTAAAAGAATAAGTCATTGTATCAAACCGTCGAATGACTGCACGAAGGCACTAAGTGGAAATACAGTCGTAGTTGAATTATTTGAAGGAGTCTAATAAATATGCCTCCGTAGTGTAATGGTTAGCACGCTTGGCTACCGTTCAGAAGGTCCCGGATTTGATTCCCAGGAGGGTCAAATAAATATAAGTGATTTTTTACTCTAATATTTCACTCAATATTACCCTATACATAACAATAATTACCCTGGACTGGTACCTGAAGCAGAGGGCTGATCACCTTTCTTTCATGCGTTAACGATCAAGATAACACATATGTGTTTATATGATGCAGTGCCGTATGCATCATTGGGGGGCGGATGAGGGCTTAAAGAATTTTTAAAAGGATTTTAATTCAATTGGGATTCCACTTATGGGTTAGAGACCAGAGCAGACACAGAGAGAACCTAAGAACTTCAGAAATGAGGACATTGAGGTGCATAACCGGAAACACGTTAAGAGACCGAATGAGGAACACGGAAATTGGGAAAACGTGAAGTACGGAGGATATAGTCAGATGGGGAAGACAGCGAAGACGATTCTGTTTTTCATTTTTTATATTATACTTCCAAGTTTAAAATCCTTCGGGATTTTTTTCAGGGCAATATTAAGCTAGTAAGATACGAAATAGTCAATGATCACGTTTTTGTAAAAAATGCACTTGGTCACTTTCTCCTGTATGACTACAATATATATATATATATATATATATATATATATATATATATATATATATATATATATATATATATATATATATATATATATTGTACGTATAAATAGATGATTGTCAGTTGGTATTGAACAATGATTATCGCTGTTCTCTTGTTGGAAAATCAAATAAGACACTCGCATTTTCTTTTATTGATGTCTCGAAGGAAGTTTTTATGGCTTAATACCTGTCCACGACTCGCGCGTTGGGAATCACTGATTTAGATATTAGAACCGGACGAAGGAAGACCTGTTACTCACCTGAAGACGTCATACTGTTGAATATTTTTAAGCGGTACCTACCTCCTTCAAAACGATAAATAATAAATTGTAATTAATTCACCACCTGTAATGGACATTCGTAGACTTAATTATATAATTCTACATAGTTTAAGTCTATCGTGTAAATTTTCTATTTTATTTTTATGAAGTATAATAATCGTCCGCCTCCGTAGTGTAATGGTCAGCACGCTCGGCTACCGTTCTGGAGGATCCGGGTTCGATTCCCAGGGGGGGGTTAAATAAATATGAGTGATTTTTTCACTGTAATATTTATTCAATATTGCCCTGGACTGGTACCTGAAGCGGAGGGCTGATCACCTTTCCTTCATGTGTAAACGATCAAGATAACACTGCGTTTATATGACGCAGTGCCCTATGCACCATTGGGCTGCAGATAAGGGTTTTATTATATTATTATATTATATAATAATCTACAGTTTCAATGAATTCCCAAAATGTCAATAGTGCGGTCATAAAGCACTTTAATAAGTATATCCAAAACGTTTAAGTAACTTTTAGTAATCATTATTATGTATCATTATTATGTAATAAAAGGTGGCATGCATGTATCACTCAATTTTGGGTGCTTTGCCAATTAAAAAAAATAAATCTACAGTATGGAATTCGTGTATGTAATTAGACACGGAAGCAAAATATTTTTTTTATAGCAATTTTTTTTGAATTTTAGAAAGGCTTCATAAGAGGCTTATTTGTATTTGAGAGAGAGCATAATATAGGATTGTAATATTTTTATTATAATAATTTTTTTTAAATGATAATAAATTACATGTACAGGTAAAATAAGATGTTTATATTTGTTACAATGTAACGAAACATTGCAATAAAATAATAAAAAATTATAATCATATTAGAAATAAATATATTTTACATTCGTGAACGGAAATCTGGGTGTAATGGTTATTCTTTACATCGTTTGCAAACGTAACAAAACGTTTTGCTCCTACAACCGCTATGGTAGCATTTTGATCAAGCAAGTCTTGATGTAATTTACTGTTAACAAATTTGTAAGATAAGTAGGTATTTTTTTAATAATTTGGCAACACTAAGCCTAGCTATTTTTAAGACCTCATATTGCTCACTCGTTTCAATAACGTCAAATATCAAAAAACTTGATTTTTCAGCAGATCGTTTTTAAAGTTTAAAAATAAAATAAAATGTATTAAAAACAAATATCAAGCCACTTATTGAACAGTTTACTGGGCAACTGATCTTCTTTAGGTAAAACCTGAATGTTTTTTTTTCCATTTGAAAAATATTCAGTATATTTTAAAAAATACTTATACAATACATTTTCTTCAAAATGCAAAAATAACACTTTCTGCCCAGTAGCGGGTAAATATTAGGTTTAAAATATGCCGCTTTTTCTAGGATATAGTACATTTTCTGGGCATTTCGAAAACATGCACAACTGAAAATGACGTTGTTGAAAGGAGTGAGCGATATGACGGCTTTGTAAAAGAGGATTAACAATATCACTGCCACAACATCAATGGGATATTGAAAGCTTTGAAATGTAAATTCACAGTAAAATCGGGATACAATTTTGTTTCACATTTTCTCTAAATTTCGTTACTTAGTTCATAAAACGAAAACAAACAAAAAAAGGTTTGTTTTGCAAGAGAAGGTCTGTCGGGAAGCCTAGATGCTTCTGTACCAGATCTGGGAATGCGGTGGGACAGCTTTCAATGCCACAACATCAAGTTTGTGTCAAATAAAAATGGCAACTTGTGAAAGGGATCTGTAATAAAATGTCGATGAATAGTGATTGAGTGAGATATCTGAACATTTCTGCAAATGCCTTGGCACTATTCCGTGTCTATCTGTTGTGCTGGTCGGGGTAATGGAGGCGTCTGTGTACCGGCCAACGTCGGGTTGAAATCGGATCTAGCTGACTGACTAACTACTATTTCTTTCACCAGGGGCACTTCTAGAAACTTGGTGGTGGTTTTACAAACTTGTATTTATTTAGATTAGCAGTGACAGGGACATTGAAAGCTATTAATAGTAAATACACAGTAAAACGGGATACAATTTTGTTTCTTTCACAAATTCTCTATTATTTTCAACTATTTCATAAAATAAAATTGCTTAGCAAGAGAGGTCTGTCAGGAAGTCAAGATGCTTCTAAATGTGAGAGCTTTCAATGCCACAACATCACTTCACGACGACACACTGTACATTGCTCTAAGCCAGACCTGACCAACTATTGCACCCCGGGCCGCATCGTGACCTAAAATTTTCCAAAGAACCGCATACAGACAGTAATAATTAAAAAAAAAATATCGCTCACTCCTTTCAACAACGACAAAAATAAAATAAAATGATTTATCAGGAGAACGTTTTTAAAGTTTAAAAATATAATACAATGTATTAAAAATAAATATCAAGCCACTTTTTGAACTTTTTACTGTGCAACAGATCTTTTAAGGTAAAACCTGAATGTTTTTTCTCCATTTGAAAAATATTTAGTATTTTTGAAAAAATAATTAAACACTACCTTTTCTTCAAAATGCAATAACAACACTTTCTGCCCTGTAGCGGGTAAATATTAATTAAAAAATATGCCTCTTTTGCTGGGATACAGTACATTTTCTGGGCATTCCGAAAACATGCACAGCTGAAAATTGACGATTTTTTATTTATGACGTTCTTGAAAGGAGTGAGCGTTATAAACTTTGATTTTTTTTAAAAGTATTATGAATAATTTGAATGCAGAGGTAATCAGAAAGTACAATCAGGGTAATTGTGAAAAAGAAACATTATTACGACCAGATGTGCGAACAAAATACACATTGAACCAACAAAAAATGTATCTGTATAGTAATTAACTGATGGCACTTTGTAAGTAATAAAAACATTATAAGTAATAATAAAAAATAATGTATTTAATAAATAAGTAACATTTGTAATCAAAGCAAAAGAAAACATTTGTACAACATTTTGAGTGTTGGACACACCATGGCCATGTCGTCGGACCATATTTTCGGGGTATTTTATTATATTCTTAATATTTACAATATTTTGAGTGTGTCCAAATACTTGTTCACAAAATCTGGATTATCTCCAATTACAGGAGTTATTATCATAGGATTTTATTGACATCCATATTCTTCATCATCTTTGATGAGATGTCAAAAAAAAGTAATAAACAATGTTATCTTATTTATTGTTTCGGCATTAACTTTGTGGTAAGACATGTAACAATCATTAAAGAAAACACTTCGTTTTTTACCACTTGAGTTTTATTATAGACTACATGTTTCAGAAGTTTAACTTCCATCATTCAGGTCTGTATAAAACTATAGTTATTATACAGACCTGAATGATGGAAGTTTAACTTCTGAAACATGTAGTCTATAATTTTGATTATCACTCAAGTGGTAAAAAACGAAGTGTTTTCTTTAATCATTGTAACATTGTTATCAATTATCACAATCATATTATCAATAAGAACACATAAATCAAACAATATTACCAATTTTATTTTCAATATAACCAATTTATCAATGGCCACTCAGTGCGAGATTTGAGTACATTTTCATCAGAATATATGCATTTCATTTTACAGAGACTCCATTTGTTTTAAAAACTTAAATGTGATTTATAATTAATTCTGAAGGACTTGATATTTTTTTTTAATATTTGTCATACATGACCGTGGGCCGTACGTTAGGGAGCCGCGGGCCGCAGGTTGGCCACCCTTGCTATAAGTATAAATAATGTAACAACTCGTAAATAATGCATACAAAATGGCTTTATCAGAAAATGCAAAATCCTAATAAATCTCAATGGCTGACCTGAATGTCTGGGTATATCTAGAGCAGTCATTTAAATTCCATTCGGTATCACTTCAAACATTCCATAGATAAATTATTATTCCAACTGACATTTAGTCCTGGTGCATACCTACACACACAATTAAGCCATTTCCCACGTTTTTTTCAATTACAATTATGTATGTTTTATCTATGGATCTTTGTCAGGCGCGAGGAATATCTAATTTAACATACTCAACCTATAAAGGATTGTATTAGACTCGTGAAGTGTTTATAACAGCCGATATAATCAATATTTTCATTCTTCTTTTGGAAAATCGCCTTAAAAAAAGGTAATTTCGTAAGTTGGCGATGAAATACGTCACAGAAACGATGGAGTTATTTTAATATTGGTTACATTGCTAAATTAATGGCAGCTTTTTTTCATGTTTATGGTTTGGTTTGGCTATTAGTTTGGTATGGCCGTACATGTACGGCCCTACCAAACTTTCCTCAATGGAGTATGGCGGACATGTACGGCCGCGCTTGTAACTAAAGCCCGGTGAATTTTTTTTAAATCCAAAATGGCACATGTACTGCCATCTGTGATTGAATTTAAACAACATAATCACTAACCAAATCATGTTCACTGCTATAAATATTTTTATTTTATTCAAGAAAATATGTTGCTTGTAGCATGGATTACGATATAAAATTATAAAAGTTTTTTAAAAAATACCAATTAAAACTCACTCCCAAAATACTGTTTTTTTCCGCAGAAAATCACTCCCGGACCGCTTAAGTGTGTCCAAATATATATTGCTGTAAACATTTTACATTGTGTATGTATTTATCCAGTCAGCCAATTACTACTGACGTGATATATTTGTATGTAGAGCAGTGGTTCTGAACCTTTTTGAAGTCAGGGAGCACTTTTCATCATAAGGAAAATTTGCAGAATGATTAAAAAAACCAAAACTTAAGATTCTAAAAACATACTAAGATAACTTTTATTAAAAATAAAACGATTATTTTACTACACAAGTTAAAAATTACATTCTCCAATGAAAGTACTCGAATGAAAGTTTTTGCAACAAAAATTATTTAATGTGACACCTGAGATTGTCAGCTTTTACAAATTTCAGCGATAGATCTAATATTTGATATTGCAACTCTCATTTCTTCAACTAAATTGCTAAGCCTTTCGCGTTTCTTCATTTTAATATTGGTTAATGACGAGAAACCTAGCTCACACATATTTAAGTTTGAAAACTGTAGTAAAATTATCAGTGCCCATGTGTAGAGAGCTGGGTATTAGAGAGTGTGTAATTCATCTAGAGTTATTTCTGAGAACTTTATTTTAAGAGTCTTCTTTTCCGTCTTATTCCTCATTGCTGAGGGTTGTGACCTTTGTAGAAGCAATGACTCTTCTCCAGTTATCCCTTGACTGCACTGCACGTAGCGCTTCAACCACTGAGGTGCCTGCTGCTGTAGTAATTTGATCGGTCCATCATGTGTGGGATCTTCCTCTCCCTCTCTTCTCTTCCAGGCTACCGATCACAACTAGTCGTTCCAGGTTATCCTCGTTACCACGCGCAACGTGTCCAAAGAACTGGAGAATCCGTCGGGTACAGACATTGGCCAGAGTCAAGCCATCCAAGCTTAGTTCCTGGCGAATGGACTCTTTGGTGCGTCTAGCTATCCATTTTTAGAGTAGAATCTGTTTATAGAGAATCCGTTTATATAGAATTTTTCTTCTTCTTGATATTTGCAACTCAAATTATAAATATTTGCACTTGCAACAAGCACCAGTGCTCCGTGGAGCGCCAGTTAAGAACCACTGATGTAGAGGGATCAATTGCAACTGTCTACTACAATCCTGTTAGCAGCGGATACAATAAAGCCACAACTTGATTACTTAATTGGGCCACTGAAGTTTGAACAGGGGACACAATTATTCTTCCTTTTGACGATGTCACTCAAAACAATTCAATTTGGTCCAGTAATTATTCTTGTTTAAGGCCTTACTCGCAAACATAGAATTCAGTAATCAGTCTGTTCATCTCCTTACATTTCAATAACTGTTTTATTTTCAAAACTATATGTTTATTTCCAAGAAATTTTTATTCTTTATAACAAAAACGTTGTTTTAAGAATAGATCAATTAAGTAAAATGTTACCTGGATTTAGAGAAAATTATGCCTTAACGAATACCGGGCCTTAATCTAAACATAAATTGAACTATGCATTGACTAAAAAATTTATGGAGCATTTCGAGAATACCTCTTCCGTTTTATCATATCTCCATACTTTTAAATAACTGTTTTCTCTTGAAAACCATATGTTTATTTTGAAGAATAACTAATTATTTCAATACAAAAACGGTATCTAAGCTAAAAAATTCAATTACTTCAAATGTTACCTGGGTTTAAAGAAAATTAAGTTGCGATTTATCGTACGTTGGGCTTTAATATTTTACTATTGTTGGCATATAGCAGCAGTCGGTAAACGGATCTACTGATTAAACGATGCATATAAAAGGAAGGGGGTCGGGTTAGGAGTCAAAATAATCGGCGGGTATGTATGAGGAGATGCAAGAACGTTGGCAAAAATAGAGTAGTGTGGTGGTCTATTCTCTCTGTCTACCACTGAGGGTAAACGGCATGATGGTAAGTTGGTTAGTTAGTTATATAGGAAGAAGAAGAATCTTGAGATCGGATTTGTACTTGGTGAAGACCAAATACCACATATATAAGTGCCTGCATCTCTCTTATTGTCTTATACGGCTGTGAGACATGGCACCTCACAAGGGCCCAGAGTAGCCGTATATACTAAGCTTAGAGAATACACGTCTTGCATTTTAGACGTGCGGTGGTTTAACTTCAATGAGGAATGTGGAAATACGGCTTAGGATGCAGCAACCCATGGTCACAACTGTCGCCAAGAATAGGCAATTCAGTTGGCTGGGCCATGTACAGTCTGTTCACAGTTATTTTACCTCTTCTGCCAAATAAATAATTAAAAAAAAAAAACTAGAGGTAAAATTACTGTGAACAGACTGTATCTACTTGCCTCCCGAGAGCAGCCATCAAGCTTGCTTCTCCTCAACAAGGCATCAAGATCCAGTCGCTAAAGAAATGAAACACTTTCTTACTTACTTCAGCCTTGTATCAAAAGAAAAACCAATATTGAAGAAAAACCACGCTCTTGGACTTCCACAGTTCTCTGTTGAACGCGACTCTCTTCCAGTGTAGGCCCGTCACTTTCCTAATGTCATCGGACCATCTTGTCTGGGGCCTACCCACGCTTCTGAGTCCTGTTCTAGGCCTCCAGTCAAGAACCTTCTTCGTCCATCTATTATCAAACACATTTCTTTGTGGTTGTTTTCATGACCTGCTCAGTTTCACTTTTGTTCCGTGGTTCTTTGAGCAACATCTTTTGCCTTGGTCTTTTCCCTTATCCAAACATTTATTTCTCAGTCCCTAAGTGATATGTTTAAAATCCTTCTCTCCATCGCTCTTTGTGTTACCCGGAGTTTATACAAATATGTTCTATGATATATATAACATATATTTATTTTTTGACATCTCATGAAAGATGAAGAAGAATATGGAGGAGAATATGGCTGACGACCGTCATGCTGGTTTAAGTGATCACTTTACACACATGTAACATTCACCAATTCTACCCATTATTGACAACCACACTACTCAAATTCTTGGAAGTTCTATATATATGAACCAATTTAGAAACATTGTTCTTAATTCACTAGAACTCCAATATTCTTCTTCATCTTTGATGAGATGTCAAAAAATAATATGAAAATTAACTCCTATAGTTGGAGATAATCCAAATTTGTGAACAAGTATTTGGATACACTCAAAATGCTGTTTATTTATGTCAATGAAACACACTTTATGGATAATTTAACACTTTATTGCTTTCATACATTTACTAACATTTTATAAAGAGGCAGATAAAATTGCAAGGAAGTATCACATACAATTTGTAAATATAAATATACTTATCAAATCTATACAGGGGAAACAAACAAAACCTTAAAATACCAATTAATTATTATTGCTTCTCGAATTTAAAAATATACTTATGTACTAATAAATAAATACATTATAATAAAAATAAATTAATGTATGTATTCGTTTCTTCAAAACCTAAAGTAATCCACCAATTACTTACAAATTTTGACATACCATTGCATTCGAATACTCGCATGTTTTTAACATACACTTGTGACTGCTAAAAAAGGCTTTTTTCAACGCAATGGCAGCGCCATTAGTTGAACGTAACAGCAACACATGCAAAACTAAACATTCCTCTTGGTAGACAGTGTGCCTCTTGACAGTTTCTGTCATTATCATATTCAATATTAAGTGACAAGAGAGAATTTCACAAAAGAGAACTTTGCAAGAACTCACAAGGGAGAACTTTGCAAGAACTCACAAAAGAGATCTTTGCAAGAATTAACAAAAGAGAACTCACTTCAACAAGTCGGAAGATTAAAAATACAAAAATCATATCAAACTTATTGGATAAAATAAAGATATTGAATCACATCACATATATATTTAGATACATATAAATTATTTAAAATATTGTTTCACTTGTAAATACATATTTAAAAGCTGAGAGAGATATATGTATTTGGGAAATACAATTATTGTCAATATAATCAAGCACCCACAACTACTTCTAATACAGGGATATAAAAAGCTAGACTAAATATCATTATTAATATTATAAAGTCTCTAATTATAACACGGAACAATAAAATATAAATAAATGCTTATGCTTAAATTACATAGTAAATTATTAAATATTTTAATTTATGTTTGATTATTTTAAAAACATATATTTTTTTAAAAAATAAGAGCTTTGATTTGTCTTTGGCGTTATATATAAATGTTACAAAGTGCTGTTGAAATGAATAAAAAAGGAGTGTACATAGCAAATGCGTCCAGTCTAGCAGATTGGCGTTAATATGAACACTGCAGACGGGTATTTTTTACACCTGCGGACCACTGGCGACAGGAATTTGATATTATGTACGTATAGTTAAGACCTTAACAAAGAGATTAGTATATAATATTAATATAAAAACATTGGAAAATTCCTTCTTTTCTTCTGCGTTTGAAATGAGGCCGGCGCAGAAGGTAAAAATACCCTTCCCGTCTTTAACCATCAATCAACCGAACAGATAGAAATACCTTTCCTGTGTGAACACTCTAAAATTTTTGGTAAATTTGGTCATTGACTGAATTCAAATTGCGAAATGTCAACTTGATATAATAAAAATTAGTTGTGGGATGTTAATTATTGGTCTCTAATGCAGTGACAATAGATTCAGACAAAACACAACGCTTTCATTTTTAGTCATTTCAAATTCTCTTTGTATTCATTATATACAGTGATGTGCTGCTAAAATTTTGGCAACTGGCTGGCACTTTGGTGTATACTACAGATGTATCAAATATTTGGTAATTATTTGTATTCGTAATAGTTTTATGTTTGGTATTCGGCATAGTATGTCCATATTCTGTTGAAATACCAAATAGCAAACTATGGGTAATTATTTGTATTCATCATCGTTTTATGTTTGGTATTCGGCATACCATTCAGTTGATATCAAATTACGAGTAACATGATTCATAATCACAATAAACATATTCTACACTATTCCAGCACATGTCACTCGTAAGTATGTACCTATATCCATTATAGTTATGAGAACAAAATAGTACATTAAACTGCCACTAGGTTTTACTTTATCAAATCAAATCAAGTAATTATTGTGACCGTGTAAAAACACCATATTAGAAATAAGATGGTAAAAAAAAAATCCATATTTTAGCACACTAAGGACAGGAAAGGTATTTCTAACCGTTCGGTCGATTGATGCTTAAGGACGGGAAGGGTATTTTTACCTCCTGCGCCAGCCTCATTTCGAAGTTTGAAAAGAAGGTATTATTTAATGTTTTCATATGAATATTATGTATCAATCTCTTTGTTAAGGTCTTAACTATATGTACACAATTATCAAATTCAGTAGCCAGCGCTCCGCAGGTGCAAAAAATACACGTCCTTAGTGTGTTTTAACAATCACCTCTCTGAACCCAAATTATTTTAGCAACCAATAGCAGCACATCACTGATTATAAATTATTAGAACCTATCACGGAAACTATTTATAATATATTTCGTCAATTATTGCTTTTTTTATTGATTGTAACATTCATACCTATGCTTGAAAGCTTGGGATATGATCCAACACCCAGACATAAATGAGTGTAAAATTACAAGATAATTTTAATGCATCTAATACAAATCTACTGCATGAATCTGATGACTGGTGATATCCATCCAAAATGTATCAACCATTCGCATGAATTTGGACAAGCAAATATATTTTTTTAAATAACAGTGAACAAATTTAATTTTAATTTGTAAATGTGTTATTGTAACTATATAAATTTTATATAAAAACAGCCGTCAGTAATTTGCACTTTTAAATAAATAAAAGACTATGTTATCCTCGTAAATGTGAGAACTGGACAATTATTGGTGCATTTAATTACTACTTTTTGTTTAAAGTCAGGTTTCCATGTAACTTCTCATCCTCATTCTCTCTTGGATTCTAAACTCCTCCCTGTTATGTTAGTGATAAGGTCGCCATATTGCAGGATATGTCCTTAAATCTTCCCTCTACTATTTTTGTTTTCTTTTATTCTACCACTCCATGCTAAAGATTAGGAATTACTTGTTCTTAAGCCAGGATTCTTTTAATTTTTTTTCTTTGGCTAGGACTGTGTCCTGTTGTTCTCGGAGTCCGCTCCCGGGAGGTGGATGACCAGCTGTCTTTCCATCATTTACGTGGTCTTCCTGGGAGTCTGGCTCTTATGTACTCATTTGCTTTTCTCTGACACATTTGTCCGCCTCCGTAGTGTAATGGTCAGCACGCTCGGCTACCGTACTGGAGGTCCCGGGTTCGATTCCCAGGGAGGGTCAAATAAATATAAGTGATTTTTTCACTCTAATATTTATTCAATATTACCCTGGACTGGTATCTGAAGCGGAGGGCTTTGAACCTTTCCTTCATGTTAATGATCAAGATAACACTGCGTTTATATGATGCAGTGCCCTATGCACCATTGGGGTGCGGATAAGGGTTTGAATGAAAAATTAAATGACATATAGCTGGAAACAACTCCTCAATTCATTCTCCTGTCCACTCTTGTAGATATAGAGTCAGGAGATTCGATTTCTTCCGACACCACTTCTTGCAATGGAGGCATCACTCTATTACTACATTGCATTTCTCTCCCATCATAAAATATCAAAGCATATTTTCCAGTCTCCAATAAAACTAAACACCATAGATTCATTTTCTCAAACACAGACTATGCACATATCACTACTAAACAAAGTACAAAAATGCAATTGTTACATATACAATCATAAACATTTCTAATTTTACTACATAAATGTATATTTTTATTTATTAAAAGGAAAACTCTATATTTTTACGAACATAAAATTCCTTACCACTTTGAACTTTCAGCATATATGGATTTCAACGTGGTAAGGGACTTTGTTACGCAGCAGTATATCATTATGAATAATTTTATATTTTATTTAGGAAGTCACAACACTCACATAAGAAAATTGCAAATTTAAAATAAAATAGAAAATTCAATAAATCAAATATAACTTTGTTATAAAACCATTATAGTGATTTTAAAACAAAGGTAAATTTTAGTTATAAAATGGAAAATCACAAAGTTATTGCTTCATATATAAATGATGGATAATTTAAAATTATAATGTTATAATTACTACTACTACTACTACCATCACGCCGTTTACCGCAGGGGTAGGTAGAGAGGATGGAACGCCACACTCTTCTGTCCTGACATACACTCCTCGCCTCCTTCACATCCATACATCTAGTCATACATGCCCTCCGATTACGCAGACTTTTGACACCGCCAGATTTTAGGTTCTGATTGATCTGATCGTGCCAAGTCTTTTTCGGTCGTCCACGTTCTGTTTTCCTTCTCACATTCGCCACATATATTTTCTTAGTCATTCTCTCGCTATCCATTCGCTCCACATGTCCATACCATCGCAAAGAACTCTTCCTAATCTTTTCAATTATTCCTCGTTCAGCCTTACATTCCTTTCTTATATCTTCATTTTTAATTCTGTCATACAATGATTTTCCACACATTCGTCTGAGCGAAGCACCATTTATTCTATTCCCTGCATTCACTCTTCTCTCAATATCCTTATCCACTTTTCCTTCCCTTACGAACATGCTTCCTAGATATAAAAATTCTTGCACCTGTTCTAGGGATTCATTGTGCACGATAATCTTGCATTCTGTCAAATCTTTCTCTCTTTCAAACACCATGACCTTTGACTTACTTTCATGTTATAATTAAATCATATATAATACATAGCTACAATTTGGTTTATCTTTGATACAATAGAATACAGAAATCTCGTTATCTGGGTTGTGAGATTTAGGAAAAAAGAATGGCATTTTTATTTCATGACTCATTTTCACATTTTTATTTGTTAGTCCGACAATATTTATTGGATCTGTTCAAATTAAGTCAAATATGGATAAAAGACAATCAAAATAAACATAAATTTTTGGCATCTCAATATAGATAATGGTTGTAAGCCCTGTCATTACCCAGAACTCCATATTCTTCCTCATCTATGTTGAGATATCAGTGATATCTTAACACATTGTTTGCGAGAAACGCTTACAAGTGTCTACTACATACTGTTGGTAGAAAGCGGGAGACACTTATAAGCGTTCTATTTTACTTGATAGAGCATGAGAGATGCCATAAATCATTGTACATATTGGAATTGGGTTTGCGGTTACTTGTGATTAGTATACTGAGGGTCGGGCGGCAGACTGTCCGAGTATAATTAGGGGTTGTTGAAAAACTGCCCGATGACGATGTGTTAATTGTTAACAGCATGAAGGTATTTACATCCTTCCAAACGATGTTATAACATACAATGTTGAATGCATGCGAATGCATGTGCCAGTAGATTTTGAATACAAAGTAGTATTTACCTAGTAAAACTGAGATGTTATATATATTTTTTGATTTAATAATATAACCCAGAAAAATTATATCAGCAAAATCAGACATTTAACCTTACGTATACAAGTTTACTTATCGAGATATCTCTTCATCTGCTTATTTTGGTGCTGCATGGAGTACTGGGCATTGTCGGCCTTCATCAGTAAAGAATCCAGTTTATCAACCTGCGAGGCGACATGCTGATTGATGTCCTTACTAAGCGCGGTCCTCTGGTTCTCTCTCATGGTATCTAGATCATCAAGAGCGTGGTTGATTGAGCTCTGCGCCTTAGATGGAGTGGAATGTGGACTGTCGGTGGGGATGTAGCTCGGATCCGTGGAGTAGGACATATTGTCCTTAGAGCCCCCGAGCTTGTTGCGGAGAAGGTCCGTCAGGCTGCCGCAGACACCCTGGAAACTCAGAAATAGTTTATTTTTAACTGTAACAGCTGGAGGCGCGTTGCAGGAACCTAGGTGAGAACCTATCCGACATCGGATCCGTGATAGTTCATAAGGAACTGTCACGAGAGGTGGTATCATACATGATAAAAATAGTGAAGGACATTGATAACATAAAACAAGCTAGGATGCAAAATGCCAAACCCTCTTCTAGCGGAACGGAAGATCTGCTTATGACAGTTAACAGTCCGCCTTCTCCTGAGGAGTTTTACGTGGTTTCCTCCCAGCAATGAGCAAATGCTGAGAAATTCCCGATTAGCCCACACTAGATTATCCCTAATGTTCCCAACACAGATTCAAATACAACATATTGAATTAGTTAGAAGAAACAAAAATCAACTAAATGATCTATACACCTTGTTCATAATAAACAAGGTAAATAATATATGCATTTCCCTTCTTTTTTTTTAAACTGCAACATTTTGAGTGTGTTCAAATACTTCACAAATCTGGGTTGTCTCCGCTATCAACCACTATCATAAATAAAAACCAAGGACCCAACATTCATCAAACGGATCATAACTGGAGATGAAACATGGATTTATGAGTATGACACGCAATCCAGACACCAAGCGAGTGAATAACGCCCATCGAATGAGCCGCAACCAAAAAAACCATGTCGTTTTCAGTAAAAAAAAGGCAATTCTCACAGTTTTCATGGATCACAAGGGTGTTATGTATCATGAATTCCTTCCACAAGGCCAGACCGTCAATAAGGAGTATTATTTGGGCGTTATGAGACGTTTGCGAGAAGCCATTTGCCAAAAAAGACCGATTTTTGGGCAAACAACTCGTGGATCTTGCACCATGATAACGCACTGTTGCACAATACCTACGTTATCCGTGACCATTTGGCTAAAAACGGAAGGAATACCATCCAACAACCACCAAATTCACCTGATTTGGCTCCCTGCGCCTTTTTTCTATTCGGTCGACTCAAGAAATCGCCCCGCAAAATGCGTTACATACAGCACCCGAGATGAGGTCATGGAAAAATCGAAGATGGCTCTGATGGCCATACCGCAAACAGATTAAAAAAATGTTTCGAGGATTGGATCAAGCGCTGGCATAAGTGCGTTGCAGTCGATGGGGAGTACTTTGAAGGGGACAATATCGATTTTGATGAATAATCTTGTATTTTTTAATTTTGTAATAAATTCTGGGAATTTTTTTATAAAGCATTTATAAACAAAGATTTGGACCAAAAAAAATTGTGGTAATTTTATAATTACTAAACAAGTTTTGGAAAAAATAAATATGCAACCTAAAAAATGAGAGATTACCTTTAGTCTATTCAGCCTTCTTTGAGTTCCAGACAAAATAGTATTTAACTCAGTAAGGCCCCCTGACACCTTGTTTAAATCATCATTTTGTAATGAGATATCCTAGAACAAAAAAAAAACAATCAAATTATTACTGTAAATTGGTTTTATTTTATTTATTTATTTAAATTTTTTATACGGAAAATAATATGTACATTGGGGGACTTATTGCTAAAAAGCAGTATCTTCCAACCCACCAAAAACAGACTAGTGATATTGGTCAAAACGTTTGATACCTAAAATAGCTGTTTGCAATCAGAGGGTAGATAGTACTTGAACATTTAAAAAAAACATAAATTACAAAATTAATACTGTATTAGTTATGTAACTACTTTATATTTTATTAAATATTTAAGTAAATTACAAATTGATGATAATAAGGAAGGCATTGAACAACAAACTAGACAAAAATATCGAAATCTTTTAGTACATAACCATGATACACGATTTACACATAACAAAGGTTTGATAGTCCCAGGAATTAACAATTAATATGGGAATCGAACACTGCAATATATCGTTCTGAATATTTTTAATTTGTTGCCTACGGATGTTAGAGGTCAAAATAAAATATGGAAAAAGAAAAAATAAAGGAATGGGTCAAGAGTTAATTCTATGAAAATTGTAAAAAAGTTTATATGCTAAATTTTTTCTCTTTTTTGTGTGTATATTAGGTTAAAATGGTTAAAAACAATGAAAAATGTATTCAAAAAGAGCTCCACCAAGGTGGCTTGGTGTGTCTGCATTTTTTTAAAGAATATGTTTAAAATTGTGATTTAAATAAATGTATACAATTTATGTTTTAAAAAAAAGGAAAAAGGGAGATTAGGTTTTATTAATCATCATTGAATTTTTGAAAGCCTCCTTTGTTTAAGAGTGATTTTGGCTCTAACAAACAAAATACATTGTAATTACAATAAATAAATGATATAAGAGGAGATAGAGACAGGAGAAAAAAACTGCAAATTAGGACAATATAAAATAAACTATTCAATCTGCATTGATTAAATCATATTAAAATGTGGACAGTAAAAATTATAAATTGTGCTGTAAATTGTTATTTGTAATTAAGAGTGTGATGAAAAATAAATAAACAAAATAAATAAATAAATTGGAGATCCAACATTTAACATAAATTCGTGGTTAATTTACATACAAATCATGGTGGATTATTCATCAAATATTTTTTTCTGTACTGTATAAATACATTATTTTAATAAATTATAAAACTGATTTTAATGTAAGAAATAAAATACTGTACCTCGAATTGTGCGGCCTCAATTTTCTCTTGTTCTATCAAAGCAGCGGGTTGGATCCTCACAAAGTCATCTTTGTTCGGTTTTTCCAATCCCAGCAACTCAGCCCGCATGCAAGCATGCTCGTAAGTCCCTTCAGCCATTTTATATTGCTAATTATTAAAATAAGATACAACTCTTATTTGAACTATCAACTTGGAAAGACGATCCGTCCCCGAATGTCAACGATCCCCCGCCTCGAATGTCAACGAATGTCTTGTCAGAAATATTGATTACATTCAAATTGGTGACAATGTTCCCGGAAATCGTGATTTAGAACGTGATATCCAGCTGAAACAAGAATCTTAGATATCGATTTGATCCATTTCATCTCCATGATATCCAATAAGTCCGCTAAAAGTGTTTAAAGTAGATTTTAATTAATAATACATTCCGTTCATTTCAAAGTACGCGGGTTTCCTTCCTGTCAGTAGGAATTCGTAAGTATTTACGAGGGTTGCCAGATGTTCAATTTAGAGCCAATCAATCTGATACCCCCTTTGATAATATGTAACCCTTTTAAAATTAGGTACACATTTTCTTTTCTCATCCAAAATATCTAAGCGGTAGCTATTTTACTAGATAATCATAAATTTTCGGTCTCCACAGTTCAAATAAATCAAATTATTTTTGAAATTCTCATTCTGCATTCCATATGGATATAAATGCCATGTAAATTTTTCCTGCCATACACCCTCTTCAAAAATCATTTCCTAATGAAAATTACTCAACGTTATAGTTATTCACAAATATTATCGTTTTGATTTAGAGATCATTTTAGGACTGACATAATATTATTGTTAGAACTTTCCAGATGTAAAGGCCTTAAATTTCAGAAAAAAAGGCATTTATAAAAGTTCATAAAAACTCTCCAGTTACAGCCATAGTCACATGAATAAGCACACTCTTGTAGTATAATCTTTGCTGTAAATCCTGTAAACGACGAGTGGCTACAATAAATAAATTTTGAAATCAGTACCTATCTAGTTTTGATCGCTTATTTGTTGGCAATCAGTGATGTAGCCGCTCATTTTTTGTGATGACAAATGAAATTTGATTTCATCCGATTTTATTTTATATTAGTATTTCAGTTTTCATTTGAATTGGATTTCGTGCGATTGATTTTGCATCGTAAAATCTAACGTGTGATTGCGTTTGCTTTTCAATTTATCGCTTTATAAAACATTACACTGTGATGTTTATTTCTGCAGCCTGATATTCTCGATCTTTGAATGTTTGTTTGAGCTGGGTGAGCGCGCAAGTTTTGCTCTCTTTGACTGTGTTTGTGTGGCGCTCGTAATCGAAATTTTTAATTTATCTCGGTTTTTGCTGATCGCTACCTGCCATGGCTGCAGGTAAGAATGTACAAAAATCTTTATTTTGCATGTATACAAGCAAAGGTATTTTAATTTGCTATAAATAAATCCGTTCGAATGTTTAAAATCAGCTTGTCATTCTTATCGTAACCTATTTTTGTTCTGTCAACGGCATATCATCTGTTTTCGTAACGGGATTTTATCACAGTTTGCCGTTATTTAAAAAAACTTAAATTAGGTCACAAGACCTGGTTTTGTTTTATTTAATGTTTAATATAAACAAACCTTAAGCCCTCATTGATTAAACTATTCAAATGACAATTTCGGTTATCAAATTTTATTGTTGCTTATTTTCAACAAAAATTGTCTAGAAGAAAAACTACCTACATTAACTTTTTAGAAAAATATCATAATTAGCATATAATTAATTTCAATATAACTTGCCATTTGTTTTTATGAACTGAAATTTTATTATTTTTATTGTTTAAAAATTGCTCTATCAAAAATGATTACCTGCAAAAATTCTTATGAGAATAAATGAGTATCACGTTATCTATGAAAAAAATCATCGTATTTTATAACATAAGCCAAAGTAAACTATCATCTGAGTTTATTTCACTTTTTATTTTTTAATAATAAACCAATATAAATTATGAGAGTATTTTGAAAAATATATTTCTGACTTGTAAATTTTCGAGATATCGCGCACACCTTTCAAGAACGTCATAAATCAAAATACTTGATTTTTCAGGAGAACGTTTTTAAAGTTTAAAAATATAATACAATGTATTAAAAATATATATCAAGCCATTTTTTGAACTTTTTACTGTGCAACAGATCTTTAAGATAAAATCTGAAGGTTTTTTCTCCATTTGAAAAATATTTAGTATATTTAAAAAAAATAACTAAACAATACATTTTATTCAAAATGCCAAAACAATACTTTCTGCCCTGTAGCGGGTAAATATTAAATTTAAAATATGCCTCTTTTGCTGGGATATAGTACATTTTCTGGGCATTCCGAAAACACGCACAACTGAAAATGGACGATTTTCGATTTATGACGTTCTTGAAAGGAGTGAGCGATATGTCAGTTTGCGATGATTGTGCAAATGTATAGCCCTTCCTTCATGTTTTTAATTTACAATAATATAGTATCCTAGTGTTTAAAATTAATAATGATACTAGCCTGACACCTCCTGCAGATACTGTACTCCTGATCAGAGATCAAAAATTGTAAATTCATTGGTCATCTTAATCTATGCATAATACACTCATTCTACCGGTTTACATATCCATATGTGTTTTGTCCATCTCCGTAGTGCAATGGTCAGCACGCTCGGCTACCGTTCTGGAGGTCCCGGGTTCGATTCCCATGGGGGGTCAAATGAATATAAGTGATTTTTCACTTTAATATTTATTCAATATTACCCTGGACTGGTACCTGAAGCGGAGGGCTGATCACCTTTCCTTTGTGTTAACGATCAAGATAATGTGTTTGTATAATGCAGTGCCCTATGCACCATTGGGGTGTGGAAAAGGGTTTGAAAAATTATGTGTTTATTTGTTAGATACCAAAAGGAAGGTTGAATTATTATAATTAACTAACCATCACGTCGCTTCCACGAGGGGAGGCAGAGAGAATAGAATGCCACACCACTCTGTCTTTGCAAACAATCTTCGCCTTTTCCACATTCATGCATCTTCTCTTACATTCATGCTGATTATTCCGACTCCTAACCTGACCGCTTTCAAGTATTTGAGATCTTCCCAAGTTTTCCTCCAAGGTCTTCCTCTAATAAAAATTTAAAAAAATAATTTTAAGTCATCATTTTTTTAAATATTATTTTCAATCGGTCTTGTTATTTGTAATGTATTTTTCACTTCTATCTTTCTTTTCCTTACTATCCTACCTGCAGACAAACCTTTAAAATAAAGAATTTGCGGGTTTTTAAAAAAAAATTATAAATGTATGATAAGTCATGAGCCCTCGAAATACCTTGACCTCCATATTCTTCTTCATCTATGTTGAGAAAAAATTACCTATATTTATTCATTTATGTGATTATTTTGACCCCGCCAGTGATCGAATCTGGGAATTCATATGTCCTAACTGCTGCACTACAGAGACAGACAAAATGGTCTTTTATGAATTACCCAAAATTATTTTAAACTTACATTTTGAGTGTGTCCAAATACTTGTTCACGAAATCTGGATTATCTCCAATTACAGGAGTTATTTTCATATCATTTTTTGACATCTCATCAAAGATGAAGAAGAATATGGAAGTCAGCCCCGTAAATGCCCAGACTTTGATGAGAAATATGATATATTTTAAATTTATTTTATTATTGACATTTAACTTTTTTTTTAGTTCCGCTATCACTAGAGAAGCTCTCGCAGCTGAAGAAGGAGTTTGAACAGGATCCGAAGAACATCCTCGCGCAAAATATCTGCTCCCGCGTAGATCCTTTCGAAGTCTGTCTCAACAGGAAAACTGTCGAGAACATCCAACATGTCTACACACATAAGGTAACTTTACTTTACTTTGTACTCTCACCCGTTTGGCTTTTGACCAACACATTTGTGCCAATGAGATGTGTACTGCTCCGATAAACCATTTCATGAACTAGCTTAGGGTAGACTTTACTTATCTTTGTACTCTCACCTGTTTGGCTTTTGACCAACACATTTGTGCGGGTGCTAACAAGATGTGTACTGCTCCGATTAACCATTTCATGAACTAGCTTAGGGTAGACTTTACTTATCTTTGTACTCTCACCTGTTTGGCTTTTGACCAACACATTTGTGCGGGTGCTAACAAGATGTGTACTGCTCCGATTAACCATTTCATGAACTAGCTTAGGGTAGACTTTACTTATCTTTGTACTCTCACCTGTTTGGCTTTTGACCAACACATTTGTGCGGGTGCTAACAAGATGTGTACTGCTCCGATTAACCATTTCATGAACTAGCTTAGGGTAGACTTTACTTATCTTTGTACTCTCACCTGTTTGGCTTTTGACCAACACATTTGTGCGGGTGCTAACGAGATGTGTACTGCTCCGATAAACCATTTCATGAACTAGCTTAGGGTATGTTAAAATATATATGGTTGTTGACATTTCTTGCTACATTCAATATTTTAAAATGTATTCATATGTAATGTGATATTTTTTTATTTATTTTAAATTCTTTTGCATTATACAAACATGACAAATTCAAATATGAAAAAATATGAATAAAATATAAATAAAAAAAAGATCCCACTAATATAAAAATATAAAATAAAACCCATTCGGGGATCCAAAATAAATGAGCTGAGAGGGTACTTTATGGAAAGATATATATGTAGTGTTTAGTCATATTTTCTTATTTTGTTTTTACCTTATGTTATATATTCTCATTTGTTTATTTTAAATATGTTTCTTACCTTGTGTTTTCTCATTTATTTCTTTTAAATATCCTTCTTGTGCCTATTTATTTTACCTGTTTATGGTTTTTATATTTTGCCATGTATTAGTATTAGTTTTGGTTGTTTAAAAAAAATCTTTTTTGTTACTTTATTATTTGTGTTCCAGTCTTGTTAACCTTAATCCCATGTCCCAAAATGAGAAATAGAAATTACCCATCGGGAATATTATATGTATATATGATTTATGTATGTAATATGTTTTGATGTCCGCCTCCGTAGTGTAATGGTCAGCACGCTCGGCTACCGTTCTGGAGGTCCCGGGTTCGATTCCCAAGGGGGGTAAAATAAATATAAGTGATTTTTTCACTGTCATATTTATTCAATATTACCCTGGACTGGTACCTGAAGCGGAGGGCTGATCACCTTTCCTTCATGTGTAAACGATCAAAATAACACTGCGTTTATATGACGCAGTGCCCTATGCACCATTGGGGTGCGGATAAGGGTTTTATTATTTATTTTTTAAAATGTTTTGAAATTAAAAAAAAAACAAAAACTTGAGTAGGCATTATAGTTATATTGGGAAATCCCAATGAAACTTTTTTTTTTTTTTTTTTTTGTCGAGATATCTTTCAAAAGTTGATTTGATCTCCCTAATCGTTTTGTAGGTGGAAACTGAAGGAAAGCCGACAACGAATCAGAAAAGCAGCGGCAGGTGTTGGATCTTCTCGGCCCTCAACGTCATCAGACTGCCCTTCATGAAGCAGCTCAACATCGAAGAGTTTGAATTCTCGCAGGGGTATGTATGCCCTATTCATTCATCCTATTTCGCTTTATTATTATTTTATTTTATTTACGGCTAATGCCTTTCTCCTTCTCTTTCTGTGCCACTTCTAACGAAGATCGGCGATCATCATGGCTATCTTCAATTTTGATGCTGCAGCTCGGAACAGAGATTTGGTGCTTCTGCCAAACCATTGCCGTAGGTTTTTCAGCCATGATGTCCTTGGGCGTCCTTGAGTTCTTCGCCCCTCAATCTTTCCTTGTATGATTATGTGGAGAAGAGGATATTTTTAATTTCTCATGACGTGTCCGAAGTACATCAGCTTTCTCTGCTTGATGGTTGGTTGGGCCTGTGCCTTTAACAATATTAATAAAAATACTTACAATAACAATAAAGAATACATTTTTAATTAACGTTTTACTTAGTAAATACCATTATTTTTTAAAATCTACTGTGACACGTGTTTCGATGCATTCCGCATACTTTTGTGTCATACGGTGTTTGAAAATGATGCTGAATGCATTGAAACACGTCGGCTGTCCAAACTTAAAACACAGTGAGGGATGATTTTTTTGTAGTACGTTTTTTTTGCATTTTCGGACTATGTAGAATCTACTCGGTCCAAAAATGCAAAAAAAACCTACTACAAAAAAATGTCCCTTACTGTGTTTTGAGTTTGGACAGCCGACGTGTCACAGTAGATTTTAAGAAATATTGGTATTTACTAAGTAAAACTTGGTATTTACAAATTAAAAATGGATAGATTTTACCACCACAAAGTGACTGCCGAATCAATTAATGAAAATGAAGCATACACTGATAAAAATTATCACTATCAGCGAGCAGCGAGAGAGAGAAACACAACATTTAAATTTATCCATTATAACACGGAGAAGAAATGCTGAGAAAAAACAGACTTCTAGGTGGATAACGATATATGGCTATGCTAATATAAATATTCAAGTCAAATAACATTTTACCACACCCGATGGTGCTTAAGGCACTGCAGCAAATTGATGCAATGTTGATTTGATAATTTTTTATATTGAAGCCAAGGTGATGAGTTCTGCGCTTCAGGTACTAGTCCAGGGTAATACAGTAAAGCACCCTATAACGTTGAGATAAGTACCGCGTTATCATAGAGAACATTATAGAGGAGAGTACCGCGTTATCATAGAGAACATTATAGAGGATATTTTAAATTGTATTAATATAATAATGACTCATTTCAATCATTTTTGCTGGTTGAAATGTAAAAACCAATTTAAAACTTTAATCCCTTATAACGTTCCCTCTAATAATGCAGTACCTATATCAACATTATGGGGGAGTTACTATATTAGTCCGCCTCCATAGTGTAGTGGTTAGCGCGCTAGGCCACCATGCCCAATCCGCACCCAATGGTGCATAGGGCACTGCATCGTATAGAAGCAGTGATATCTTGATCATTAAATACACGAAGGAAAGGTGATCAGCCCTCCGCTTCAGGTACCATTCCAGGGTCATATTAAATAAATATTAGACTGAAAAATTACTAATATTTATTTTGACTCTCTTAGGAATCGAACCTGGGACCTCCAGCATGGTAGCCTAGCACGCTAACCACTACACTATGGAGGCGGACAAGGAATAGTTATCCATTTTACTTATCTTTCTATTATATATTATCATACTTAAATTGTACTCTTATCTTAATCATAGTAATGTTGAAAAACATCCACCGTGTAAAGAATAATACCTTGCGTTTTATCAGATAACTATTGTAAATGGCATTTGAAGGTGATTTGAAAATGCATACATCGTATAGTGTTATATTCTATTTCTGTCTAGTTAAATCTATTCATATTATTTTTACAGAAATAGTATGAAATTGAAACATTTTTATAAAAAATAAGATCACAAATATTTCAGTTTTTTTAAAAAAATAATACTTAGAACTTGCTCATGTCACTATATACAAAAACATCCTCGCTTTCATATCAGTTTATGCTACTCCATAAATCCCTTCTTGCAAGTTGCTTGTAAAATTTTACGACAGCATTCTTGATAAAACATGTGTTGAAATTGCTTTACAGATATCTGTTCTTCTGGGATAAAATAGAGAGGTGCCACTATTGGCTGAACAGCATTGTGGAAACGGCGCGGAGAGGGGAAGAAGTTGACGGAAGATTAGTCACATTTCTTTTACACGTGAGTTTCATCTTATTTAACCCCGTGATTCACTTCCCTTAACGCATGTAAGTGATGCACGGAGTTGGCAACAGAAGGATGAAAGTAGACTGAATTTAATCGAAATGTGATCAATTAAGACTAATGCTTTTGAACGAACAATGTTCGCAGACGCAGGCGTTTGAGTCGTATTGCCCTAATCATATCGTTACATAATATTAACAACCCAACTGAACTCGCCAGTTGCCACTTGATACTTTTTTATTGGAATTTATTAAAAACTCTTGGATAACTGCCTAATTTTTTATTTATTTATATAAGGTTTAGTTTTTTAACTTAACCTGTCCGCCTCTGTGGTGTAATGGTTAGCGCAGGAGTTCCCAAAGTGTGCGCCGCGGCGCCCTGGTGCGCCGTAGAAAGTAAAGAGGGGCGCCGTGAGTCGATCCTCTATCATTATCTGAAACCACAAATATTTTGGTTTTTTTGTTCTCTGTTTTAATTCTGAATTCTTATAAATATAATAAAACTTAATTTCATATTGTGGATTTAATTTTTGTGCCTATCTACCCAACTACTATTATTGTAGGTACCTATTTCTTTGAACTATAACATATACAGGATCTTTCACTAAGTGCTTTCTATCTTTAAATTTTAATAAAACAAAGTGTGCGTCAGAGATGTAGCATCAACAATATGGTCGCTATTAACTGTGAAAGTTTGAAAGTCTTTATTGAAAGACCCTATTTATAGTCACTATATCTATTCCAAATAGCTTACTAATGTAGGGCCCCGTGACAAAATACTAAGTTTGTAAGTGCGCTGCAGGCTGAAAAAGATTGGTAACCCCTGGGTTAGCGTGTTAAGATAGTGTTTTACAAAATAAATATTATATATTTTACAGTCTAATGTATATTTAATATTACCCTGGACTGGTCCCTGAAGTGCAGAAGTGATCGCCTCACCTAACGTAAGCAATGATCGTGATAACTCTGCGTCAATATGATGCAGTGCCCTATGCACCATTGGGTGCGGATAACGGTTAGAATCATACAAGGAAAGATTGAGGGACGAAGAACTCAAAGACGCCGAAGGACATCATTGCTGAAAAACCTAAGACAATGGTTTGGCAGAAGCACCAAATCTCTGTTCCGAGCTTCAGCATCAAAATTCAAGATAGTCATGATGATCGCCGATCTTGGTTAGAAGTGGCGCAGAAAGAAGAAGAAGAAGAATAAATTTTAAAAAATACATTGCTGTTTTGTTTTTTTCAACTGTTCCTTTTAAATTATGTAAACTTTTCAAATAAAAAATAAAAATAACCTGATATTTTTTGACCTATTATTGTGAAAATAAAACCCAAACATGTGGTTGATATTTTAGGATCCCACGTGCGATGGCGGTCAGTGGGACATGCTGGTGAACCTGATCAACAAGCACGGATTAATTCCCAAGAAATGTTTCCCCGAGTCATTCAGCTGCGAAGACAGCCACCACATGAATGCCATACTTAAATCCAAGGTATATTGATCGTCAATATTTCCAAACGCCCGCTTATAAAATGCAAAACAACGCTTACAGAAAGTATCTCATTGCAGTTGCGTCATTTTGCCAGGGATCTCAGGGATTTAGTTGCGGGCGGCGCCTCTGAATCCGACACCCAAGCTGTTATCGAAACGCAAATGACGGCCATCTTTAAAATTGTAGCCATTTGTCTCAGTAAGTTTTTTTCACTTTATAATTAAAATATAGCTTTATTAGTCTTCCTGATTGCTCTCTATGGAATGGAGGGATGGACACTCACACAGGCACCAGAAAACCGAATAGAGGCGTTTGAAATGGGTCTCTATCGCAAGATCCTGCGAGTTTCATGGCGTGATCGGGTCACCAACCTAGAGGTTCTCCGACGGATGATCACCAATAAAGAACTCCTACCAACCATCAAGCAGAGTGCGCTCATGTACTTCGGACACGTCATGAGAAATGAAAAATATCGTCTTCTCCACCTAATCATACAAGGAAAGATTGTGGGGCGAAGAACTCAAGGACGCCAAAGGACATCATGGCTGAAAAACCTACGACAATGGTTCGGCAGAAGCACCAAATCTCTGTTCCGAGCTGCAGCATCAAAATTGAAGATAGCCATGATGATCGCCGATCTTCGTTAGAAGTGGCACAGAAAGAAGAAGATAGCTTTCTTTTTAAAATCACTACAAATATTATACATATTATAACTTAATTATAATGTCTACTCGAAGCTAACCGCTTCATTTTCAAGACTGATTTTACTCCTTAAATTGCCATCAATTGTATTATTTACATCATTTATTGGGTATGTTCAGATCCTTGTTCATAATTCTCTACTTAGGAGCACATTTTTACATCTCAACGGAGATGAAGAAGAATATGGAAGTCAGGGTAAAAAAAAATTGAGTAGCGTCAATCTTGGGTAGAATGGTGAATGTTACACCACGTGTGTAAAGTGATCACTTAACCAGTCTATGACAGTTCGTAAGCCCTGTATATACTAAGGTTTCTATATTCTTCTTCATCTATGTTGAGATGTTAAAATCATATTTTTTATTGATTTGGCATTTACTTTGCGGAATAACATGATGATTTTAATATAAAAAATAAAACACTTATGTGAGACCACTTTTTTAAAATTTATTCAATGGACAAAGTGGCTAGTTTCAAGAAATACAGATATACGAGTATTATCCTACCTTTATTAGTCGATTGAATCCTGCATTTTATTAATAGACTAAAGGCTGTCAAAATGCGATCTCTCAGTCAAATGCTTGTCAAAACGATGTATGATAGTCTGTAATTTCTGATTTGTGACAATCTGTGATTCTTTTTAAATTAATTTATTTGATGAAAAAATTATCAAATATGGTAAAAATTCATAATGTTCTCTTATTTTTTTATTTCTTTTTCGTAGGCACTCCACCAGAAACCTTCACTTGGGAATACTATAATAAGAGCAAGGCGTACAACTCTATCGGACCAATCACTCCTCAGGAATTCTACGAAAAGCATGTCAAACCTCTGTTTAATGTTGATGATAAGGTTAGTTCATTTCAAATGTGTCGAGTGTGGCTGTTAAAATATTAAATTTTTCACGGTCATTTTGTGGTAAAATCTATCCATTTTTAATTTAAGTTTTACTTAGTAAATATTATTTATTTAAAAAATATATTTTTCGTATTAATTATACGAAATTAATTTTAATGCATTGAATTAAAACATGTGGCACAATGGATTTTAAGAAATAGTAGTATTTATTAAGTAAAGCTCAAATTAAAAATTAAATTTATCGTTAATTTATTTTGTCCGCCTCCGTACTGTGATGCTCAGCGTGTAAAGTTACCATGCCAATATGAAATATAACTTTTTAACTCCCGTTTTAGCACATTACTTACAGTGCTATTAAATCCAAATACATATTAAATAAAAAAAATGTGCTGTGTTTGATAAATATTTGATTTGTTATTTAATTGATTTGACAACATCCACTTATTTTCACCTCCCTTTAAGCATTAATTCTTCTTCAAACCCCTATCCACACCCCAATGGTGCACAGGGCACTGCATCATATAAACACAGTGTTTCATGATCGTTAACACATGAAGGAAGGGTGATTAGCCCTCCGCTTCAGGTACCAGTCCAGGGTAATATTGAATAAATATTAGAGTAAAAAAAACACTTTAATTACTTAAGAAATGTGTATTTTGGTCATATAATAAAACTAATTGTATCTGATTAACTGGGCATTTGGATTACGCGTTTTCAGATTAGCGGGACTCTACTGTACTATTATATTTTATTCAAAAGTTGACAAGGCAAACTAATAATAGCTCTGTGCACACTTCTGTGGGTACACGGTTGGGAACCACTGATGTAGATCATGAGGATCCTTCCTCTCATGGCAGTTGGCAAAGGAGGTGTGGATAGATAGTTATGGTTGTGTTGTTGCGCAGATCTGCCTGGTGACGGACCCGCGGGCGGCGCACCCGTTCGGGCGGCTGTACACGGTGGACTGCCTGGGCAACGTGGTGGGCGGGCGGCGCACGCTGTACAACAACCAGGCGGTGGCGCGCCTGCGCGAGGCCGCCGCGCGCTCCATCCAGGCCGGCGAGGCCGTCTGGTTCGGCTGCGACGTCAACAAGCGCTTCGTGCCCAAGATGGGCGTCGAGGACATACGCATGTGAGTCATATCTGTCTCCCTTCATATTATCTTGACAAGTCTGTATTAGAAACGTAATCTCACAACAAGCGCTTCGTGCCCAAGATGAGCGTCGAGGACATACGCATGTGAGTCATATCTGTTTCCCTTCATACTATCTTGACAAGTCTGTATTATAAATGTAATCTGTCAACAAGCGCTTTGTGCCCAAGATGGGCGTCGAGGACATACGCATGTGAGTCATATCGCTTACTCCTTTCAAGAATGTCAAATAAAAAATCGTCAATTTTCAGTTGTGCATGTTTTCGGAATGCCTAAAAAATGTACTACCCAGCAAACGAGGCATATTTTTTACGTAATATTTACCTGCTACAGGGCAGAAAGTGTTGTTTTTGCATTTTGAAAAAAAGGTATTGTTTATTTAATTTTTTTAAATATACTAAATATTTTCCAAATGGAGAAAGAACCTTCAGGTTTTACCTAAAAAGATCTGTTGCACAGTAAAAAGTTCAATAAGTGGCTAGATATTTATTTTTAATACATTGTGTTATATTTTTAAACTTTAAAAACGTTCTCCTGGAAAGTCTAGTTTTTTGATTTATGACGTTCTTGAAAGGAGTGAGCGATATCAGTGTCCTCTTCATACTATCTTGACAAGTCTATTAGCAACGTCATCTTGTGTATACAGTGGAACCTCTATCGTTTCTTGAATAATCCTTTTACCGGATGTGTCGTTTATTTCTTCTACCCTGAATTTGTTTCACACATTAATGCAGAGGTTCCCAAACCCCGTTTGAACGATTCATATATGCCCACCACTATTCGACAGAGACAGAAATTTTTCATAAACATTAATTAAAAATGTGAATTATATTCATTTATTTTTCCGAGTGTCTAGCTTTATTAAATACTTTGGTATGTTTGCTATATTGTATGTGTGAGTGGCTCCTTTGCTGACAGTACTTAAAAATAAAATGATTAAAAATAGGTGGCGCCCGCCACCCTACCGATATTTTAGAATGTGCTCTGGAGTACAAAAAATATATTTAAACTCATTATGTGAATTATGAGAGGTTCCTTCTTCTTCTTCTTCTTCTTTCCATGTTCGCTCCCTAAGTGGAGGATATGGCCAACACGAGACGTCTCCAAGTCACTCTGTCACGCGCCATCTCCTTGGCTTCCTCCCAGGTCAGTCCGGCGTCTCGAAGTTCCGCTGAGTATAGTCGGTGAATGGTCGTCAGCGGCCTTCTGGGGCGCCAGAATCCTCGGGAGGTTGAATTGCATGAATGAGAGGTTCCACTGTATTATTATTTTATTTTTTCTTCTACAGGCATGACTACTCGCTTGTATTCGGAACCGACGTACAAACCTCACTAAACAAAGCCGACAGAGTTATCTATGGAGAGTCTGCCATGACGCACGCAATGGCGCTCACAGCTGTTTCGATTGATGTAAGTATACATATTCTTCAAATTTATGTCTTCTTCTTCTTCTTTTTGTAGATCCTAGGGATCTGTTTGTGCCTCCGCATGTAGCTCTTGGGATATTGACTGTTTTTCCATCTTTTCGGAAGTCTGCTTTAAATTGATATGATTTCAATAATTCTTCACAATTTTTCTTTATTATCATACACATGATGTTTACGATTTAAAATAATGTCTTTACTGAATTTTTTTCTTGTGGAGGATACATTTTAAAATACTTTTTTTTTTATCTTTTATTATTTGATTAGTAATGTGTATCATCCATTCTATCCATGTCTATCCAATCAAATATGACATGGCCGAATGATACCATCTATTTCAAATCTACTCACCTCCATTATCCAATTATGAATAGTCTTTTATACATAGTTTCGTTATTTAATGACTTAATGGTAATACAATGGAAGCAGTGTTATACAACTTTGCTGCGTAAAATTCCTTTGACCATGTGAGGTATGAGTTTGTTTGATGTTTCTGTGATTTTGATCTTTTGCGGCTCTATTTTATAGTATGATAGTGATTTGTGTATTTCGCTGGGAGGTTCTTGTAATTTTTGTGAGTAATTTTTTAACATACGTAAAGGAAATATATTCCTTTATTTTAATTTAATAGTCTTCTGCCGATAAAGCAGTATGCGACAGAAACGACTCTTTCGTCGCACACTGCTTTATCGGCGGAACACTTTATCTTGGTTTTTCTCTGTTGCACACTGCTTTATCGGCGGAACACTCCGTCTTGATTTTACTCTATCGCACACTACTGTATCGGCGGGACACTCCATCTTGGTTTTTCTCTTTCGCACACTGCTTTATCGGGCGGAACACTATTAAATTGAAAAATAAAAAAATACATTTTATTCACGTGTGTATGTAAGGATGTCCTAATAATAAATGATTTATTGCAGAAAGATGGAAATGCCACCAAGTTCCGTGTAGAGAATTCTTGGGGAGAAGAGAGGGGAGAGAAAGGGTACTTGCTCTTAACGGCCGAGTGGTTTGACGAATTTGTTTATGAGGTAATATTGTATGAACATTTAGTAAAAATTCTATATAATTATTTATGTTTTATCATCACCTTTTTAAACACACTCCTCATTTTCATTAACTCAAATTAAAGATTTTTCGGAAGTACATTTGAAATGCTATAATTTCAATCAAAATTTGATTTATAACACTCATTTTGTAAGTTATAAAATGGAAAATCACAAAGTTATCACCTCAAATATTGATTAAATTTATGTTTTAGTTTTGTAAAATTTTATAAAATAGAATTCTTCATCTAAAAAAGTCTTTATTCTTCGTGTACAATTACAATTTCATTCGAATTAACGCATATCGTAGTCATACAGGAGAAAGTGACCAAGTGCATTTTTTTACAAAAACGTGATCATTGACTATTTGACATCTTACTAGCTTAATATTGCCCTGAAAAAAAACCCAATGGATTTTAAACTTGGAAGTACAGTATAATGACTTGTTAAAAATGACTAATTGTGTTAATGTTTATTTTCTTGCCGAGCAAAAGTGATTTAAATGGCCCTCCTGAACATTTTACGTTTTGGTAGTTGGTCACTTTCTCCTGTACGACTACGATATATAAAAAGATTTAAAATGCCATTTAATTCCTGTCCTGTATTTACATTTTTGATCATTCAACAGGTGGTGTGTGATAAAAAATATTTATCAGCTGAAATCCTAGATGTCTTCAATCAAGAGCCCATCACTCTCCCTGCCTGGGACCCCATGGGAACGCTCGCTCAGTAATCAGGATAACGCATTTATCCCCTACAGGTTTTATTCCCGATCGGGTTTATTTGATAACAAAATCACTTCTCAAAAAAACAAATTGTCGTTCTTTGTTTTTAACCACTTTTTTATTGGTACCCTTCTCTAGCCAGTTTCGACAAGAACCTTGTCATCATCAGGGTTTAACGTGTACATGTTTATCCCTGATGATGACAAGGTTCTTGTCGAAAAGCACCAATAAAAAGTGGTTAAAAACAAAGTTCTAAGTTAATAAAATGTGCCACAAAGTATTTGCGAAAAACATCCTTCTTTATCTATGTTGAGATGTCAAAAAAATATTGGTGTTTACAAGTTTAAATTGGCACAAATGAAGAGGGAACTGTGTTTTTTTTACATAAAAAAATACATTCTGTACCTCTTTTGATTGTGATTTTGTTTTCAAATGTTACCTCTGTCGTCATGAATATTATTTGAATGAAACTGAATAGTTAGCTATGGAAATTTAGCTTTTTTAATTCTATATTAAGTAATATGTAGTACCTCCGGTAAAGTGCCACAGCATGTTTATCCATTTGGAATACACATTTATTGGACTGTTACGTAATGTATAATCCACATTTATTGTCGTTTCAAGCAGGTCGGTTCGGTCAACATTATATTTTGTATTTTAAAAGGATTGTTAACTTGTGGTATGGTAATACAATACCACTCTCCTTATCATTCATCATCACTCACTTTGTGTCATACCTCTTAAAAATTATTTACTTACTTTTAAGTGGTATTGCACATAGTGAATGATTAATGATGAGGAGAGTGTTCAGTCTATATTTATTTAAACATTAATGTAATTGATTTCTTTTTGTTTTATATACAATGCTCAGTTAATTTTAATCTATTTCTTTATTTTAAAAGGTTTACTTATTAGCTTTTTAAGTTGAAATCATTGCAAATATTTATATCAGTTATAATCTTTGATATATGTACTTGAATTTATATGTTTTTATCGGCTAGACATGGTATGTTGACCTTTTTACAACGTGGTTAAGTATAATAATACCCCGCCGAACACACGAGGATATATTCCAATAAGTTCTAACACTTAACAAAAGAGTGTAAAATGAGGTCATGTTCTTTTTTATATTCTTATATCTCAATATGTATCGTAATGTGCCAAATGTGTCGCAAAATTGCATTCAAGTATCAGAGCAATATAACATTATTGTTATTAAATTTTAAGGAATACCACACCGCGTGCAATTTTAAGGAATTCCAATACTATCGTATATAATACTGAAACAGTACTAAGAAGAGCAGGGTTTAGTGCAGTCTTTATTAACACATTGTTTGCGGGAAACGCTTAAAAGCGTCTTTTACATACTGTTGGTAGAGAGCGGGAGATGCTTGTAAGCGTTCTATTTGGCTACTTTTGGTAGAGCACAAAATTAGCCAAAAAACATGTACAGATGGGAATTGGGTGTGCGGTTACTTGTGATTAGTATACTGAAGGTTGGGCGGCAGACTGTCTAAATATAGTTAGTGTCAGGGTTGATGAAAAAACCGCCCGCAAATAATGTATTAATCGATGTTGATATTCTTCAGAACTGGACTTTTTCTTTCGCATAGTAACAATTTAAATTGAAGAGTGTGACATGTTTTGCAGAATTTTATTATCCTTGTGTCTGCTTATTACACAAAATGTTATAGTTATTTATTTTTTCATCGTTTTAATAAATTTTTGCATAAACCTGTGTGCTATTTCCTTTTAATATTCGAAGAAATCATGTATGTACAAATATTTTTTTTATTATTTTGTATTTTTCTGTCAATATAATCAAAACAGATAGCCTTGAATAATTTTTATATTCTTTGGAATGTTTACATTTTACAGTAGTATGTGTGTATTAAAAGCATCAATGGGTTTATTTATTTAATATTTTCACACATAAATTTGTTTACATGTGTTTCGCAATAACTGTATAAAATATGATGTTTTTACAAAAAAATCCCAAGTTCATCTTGATGTCACATTGATCTTTTCAATTTCAACGACTTTTAGCCAGATTTAACTTTTTTTTATATAAAATTCCACAAACGATTGTATTCTTTCAAATTATAAAAACTTATCTTCTTGCCATACTGATATTAAGATTTTTATATTCAAGTACTCATTATTTTCTAAAGTTACCATTTTTATATTCAATCTTTAAACTCTTGCTTTATTTTAACATGAATTTATACATTTCCTAAATATTGTAATGCATTTAAAAACAAAGTTGTAAAAATATCTAGACGCATGTACAAAAAATTACAAAAATAACTGGATCAAACCGAGCGAGTGTTTTTGCCTAGAATTTTCACTCATGAATTACATATGAAATTATAATAATAATAATAATAAAACCCTTATCCGCACCCCAATGGTGCATAGGGCACTGCATCATATAAACGCAGTGTTATCTTGATCATTTTACACATGAAAGAAAGGTGATCAGCCCTCCGCTTCAGGTACCAGTCTAGGGTAATATTAAAGTGACAAAATCACTTTTATTTATTTTACCCCCCTTGGGAATCGAACCCGGGACCTCCAGAACGGTAGCCGAAAATGAAATTATAGTAACTTTAAACATAAAGAGTAAATCCACTCACGAGTAGGCATAGGCTATAAAACTTGAAGTTTGAAGCCTGAGTAGGGTCATGATGAGCGGTGTTGTATAAGCCGTAGCTAGATTTCAGAGTCACTTGGAAGTAAGGTAATTCAAAAAATGGATCAAACCGATTTAAAAACATCAAAAAAAAATTTACTTGTCTAAAAAAAATGCATAACTTAAATAAATAATTTGTTTTAAACCACAAATTGAAATCAACTACTTGTACTTATTGAATTTTTTTTATTATTTTTAAGGCAAAACATATATTTGATCATTTCATTAATTGATTTGACAGTAATTTTGTGGTAATATCTACCCATTTTTAACCGCCACTATTTTTTAAATTATTAACTTATTTGAATTTATTAAACTTACTTTTTTCTTATTGGGACACGTGTTTCGATGCATTCCGCATCACTATCGGTTATGTAACACATATTTGGTGTTTGATAATGATGCGGAATGTATTGAAACACGTGTCCCGATAGGTTTTAAGAAAGAGTTTTAAATCAATATAAATTTAGGTAAAAAATATGTTTTATGATTTTCTACTCCAGTTATTATTTTTTTACCAAATTTGGATGTTTTTCAATTTGTTCTTCTAAATTTATGTATGTATTATTTCTAGTCTTGTTCTCGTGTTAATGATTTATCAAGAATTGGTTCAATGTCTATTTTCAATACTTCCATTTGGGTATCATTTAAATTTTTATAAAAAAATAAAAATATAAGAACCCAATTGAAAATAAACCACAAAATTAATTACCTCTTTTTCAATACAAGATATTACATATCAAAGGTGGATTATTTGTTCTTCTTTACTTAAAATAATTTTTAAAAAAAATTAAATAAAATAAATTTATTTATAGTCTTCTATTTTATTATTTCAACTAGCTATACCCGGCCACGCTTTGCTGTGGCACAGTCTGGTCAAATGGAAATAGAAAGCACACATTTCTAATGTTTCCTTTCAAAATACTTGTGAATTAATTAAAATACTAAAATCTATGAAACAACAATGCAATCCTAAGGGACTGCAAATGTCAAGAAGCACGCTGTCCGCCATGAGCAATATTTTAGTATTACGTGTGATGAAGTTATATTCAACAGATAGCGCTGCAATTGCGGTAAAAAAAACTGTTAAAAAAAGCAGATTTTTACCTGTCATAGGTGTCGAATCAAACCACGCGCGTATTCGAATGCAAAATTGTGTAAATTTTTTCAAGCAATTTGCGATTTAAGATTTTAAACAAACGAAAATTTACATTTTTATTTATTTAGATTAATTTATGGTAATGTAGAATATCCCCCTTGAAGTTTACATTTTTAATGATATTTAGGTGTATTTTTTTATAAATGAATTAAACATGATGTTTTTATCCTATAATAATTTAACCATATATCCATGTGTTCATCAAACTTTTTTAATTTATATGTGTGGGCATGTTATTTTAAGGAGTGTCGCAAATACAACATGTTATTTCATCCCAAAATATGTGTTTTATTTTACTCAAGCCTATTCTAAGCGAAATCTAAACTTCTGTGCTGCCTTAACTTGATGTGGTTAACGGTCCATCGTGTAGGGATCTTCCTCTCCCTTTCTTCCCCTCCAGGCTACCGATCACACCCAGTCGTTCCAGGCTATCCTCTTTGCTAGCGCAACATGTCCAAAGAACTAGAGAATCTGTCGTGTACAGAGATTGGCCAGAGTCAAGCCATCCAAGTGTAGTTCCTGGCGTAGTTCCTCAAACTACGGAGAAGCTGCGTGATTAGTTATATAACTAAATATTGTAAAAATAAAAAAGGAAATAAGAGGAGAAAAAAGCAAGAACAATAATTAACTAACCAACTAACTAACTAACCATCACACCGCTTCTCCGCAGGGGTAGGCAGAGATAATAGAACGCCACACCACTCTGTCTTTGCAAACATTCTTCGCCCCTTCCACGTTCATGCATCGACTCCTAACTTGACCTCTTTCAAGTATTTGGCATACCTGATCGTGCCATAATTAACTAAAATTTAGGAAATTATTAAACAAACTAATCGACCTTAATTAATAATTATTGTTACCTTAAATGTAAATATGAAATGTGGAATATAAAAACTTCTTCTTCTAACCCTTATCCACATCTAATGGTGCATAGGGTATTGCATCGTATTGACGCAGTGTTATCATCAGCGTTACTTACGTGAAGGCAAGTTGATCACTCCTGAGCCCCAGGGTAATATTAAAACAAATGTTACAGTGTAGAATCACCTATATTTATTTTCACCCCCCCCCCCCCCTGGGAATCGAACCTGGGACCTCCAGCATGATAGCTAAACAACGCTAAACATTACACCATGGAGGCAGAATATATATATATATATATATATATATATATATATATATATATATATATATATATATATATATATATATATATATATATATATATATATATATATATGTATATGTATATATATATATTTGTATACACGTGTGTGTGTAAAACTTAAATGTTTGCAAGTACCTACACAAATTACTAATAAGTAATTTATAATGATTAAAGAAAACACTTCGTTTTTTACCACTTGAGTTTTATTATAGACTACATGTTTCAGAAGTTAAACTTCCATCATTCAGGTCTGTATAATAACATATACATATAGTTATTATACAGACCTGAATGATGGAAGTTTAACTTCTGAAACATGTAGTCTATAATAAAACTCAAGTGGTAAAAAACGAAGTGTTTTCTTTAATCATTGTAACATGTCTTACCACAAAGTTTATGCCGAAACAGTAAATAAAAGTAATTTATACATATACCATAAACAGTTTTTTTTTCTTTCTTATTTCACAATAACCCGCAACCATTTGTGATATTTGGTTTTATTTATTTACGCGTGATGGTCACAACTTTTAAACAATATTTATTTATTTATTTAATTATTGAACGGCTAATGCATTTAACATAATACATATATAGTGTTTATGCTATAAAAACACACTAATAGAGAAACAAAAAGTCTTAAACATAAAATAATTATAAAATAGCAAATAGTAAGCACTGGTAAATACACGTCTCCTTCACACACTATCAGCGAGCAGCGAGAGAGTGAAACACGACGTTTAAATTTATCCATCCATAACATGGAGAAGAAATGCTGAGAAAGTACAGACTTCAAGGTGGATAACAATATATTAAATAAATCTACTATCAAAAGCATTGGCTAACATGTGAATCTTTAACTGTGACAACCGCCATTTTTTATAATTCGCCGCTTGCGAGATTACGAGATCGACCCCGGTCGCTGTTCTTCGCAGAGAATTCACAAACCTTACATCACGGAATTAAGTTTACCGCATTCTAAAGTGAAGGGAGGTAATTTATTTAACTATTGATATATTTTAAATCGTGATACAGTTAAGCGAGGGTTTTGACCCCAGCGGGACGAGGTGTACACACATGTAGGTATATTCACACGAACTTTTGCCCCAGATTATTGTAATTCACAAAACTGGTTATTGGCGATTTTAAACCCTACAGTGACTGTGAATGAAACGTGACGATCAATTGCATCTTAATGACTTTTTAAAATAATTAAATCCGTTACTTAATTCGGTTTTTTTATTCGATTATTTCAAATTAAACGCGCCAATCATGTAAAAATTTGGTTGGGTATTACGTATTCCTATGTATTTATAGTGGAACTTCTTACAACGAGAAATTCGCATAATGAGCAAATAAAATATGAAAATGTTACTCCCTTAAGGGGCTTTATTTCGCATAATGAGTTACTTTATTTCGCATAGAAAGGTCAAGTCCCTTTTTCACGACATTAACTTGTGAATCGCGCCAGAAAACAAAAAATATTTAGCTTAACGTGTAAAATTCCGGAACGAATTATGCTCGTTATGAGAGGTTCCACTGTATTAAACAATTTGACATCAAATACTAAAGCTGAAAAGAAATTTAAAATGAGAAAAAGAAACAAATAAGGTAAACCTCGTTTTACGCTGTGGTTCCGTTCCGAGAGACATAGCGTTAAAGAATCGGCGTTAAATGAACACAATATAATTGACGATATAAGGTTAGGTTCCGAGTCATAATTTAAAGAAAAATCCAACTTTATTTATTACATAGCCTCTATATAAAATTAATTTTAATTGTATGTAACAAATTAAAAAATTCGTTTACAAAATTAATAATATCTTGATATAATTACTGATTTTAAAAAAACGATGGTAATATCGCTCACTCCTTTCAAGAACGTCATAAATAAAAAAACTTGATTTTTCAGGAGGACGTTTTTAAAGTTTAAAAATATAACACAATGTATTAAAAATAAATATCAAGCCACTTATTGACCTTTTTACTGTGCAACAGATCTTTTTAGGTAAAACCTGAAGGTTTATTTTTCCATTTGAACAATATTTAGTATGTTTAAAAAAAAATTAAACAATACCTTTTATTCAAAATGCAAAAACAACATTTTCTGCCCTGTAGCGGGTAAATATTACGTTAAAAATATCCATCTTTTGCTGGGATATAGTACATTTTCTGGTCATTCCGAAAACATGCACAACTGAAAATTGACGATTTTTGATTTATGACGTTCTTGAAAGGAGTGAGCGATATGTACTTTATCTACTCTACATAAAATAACTTCTAATACTTTTATCTTTAAATAAATATCCATATTTCCACCAATTGAGATATCAATCAAAATCTCTATATCATAAACCGGCTTTAAAATATTCGTATAATTATTTTTGTATTATTCTTATAATCATCTTTGCCGTGCAATTGAAGAAAAAATACTTAGGATTCCACCGTCTATTGTGGCGGTTTGTATAAAATTCTCTTACACAGTCAGTGATTATCTAACGTGCGTGGGAAATTTTGCGAAAAATCGAGGTCACAGAATTTGTTACGGACAGAAATTTTACTATTTCTTCGCAATAAATAATAACAGTTATTTTTCTGAAAAGTGACATTAAAAACACGCGTTTTCCTTACTTAATTATATAGACATGAATATAATAAATATTAAAATGTCTCAACTTGATATGAAACCTCTATCGTACCTCTTTATATGAAAAAACACGTAAGCCCAGGGCTTACGACCTGGCTTGTTTAAGCGATCACTTTATACACTTGTGTAACGTTCACCATTCTGCCCATTATTAAACATCCATATTGCATTAATTCTTGAAACCATATCGCTCACTCCTTTCAAGAACGTCATAAATCAAAAAACTTGATTTTTCATGAGAATGTTTTTAAAGATTAAAAACATAACACAATGTATTAAAAATAAATATCAAGCCACTTTTTGAACTTTTTACTGTGCAACAGATCTTTTTAGGCAAAACCTGAAGGTTTTTTCTCCATTTGAAAAATATTTAGTTTTTAAAAAAATAATAATTAAACAATACCTTTTCTTCAAAATACAAAAACAACATTTTCTGCCCTGTAGCGGGTAAATATTAAGTTAAAAATATGCCTCTTTTGCTGGGATATAGTACATTTTCTGGGCATTCTGAAAACATGCATAACTGAATATTGTCGATTTTTGATTTATGACGTTCTTGAAAGGAGTGAGCGATATATGCAAGAGGTCCCAGGTTCGAGTCCCGGGAGATCAAAAGAAGTGGTATTTTTTTCTCACATTTATTTAATATTACCCTGGACTGGTACCTGAAGCGCAGGGACTGAAACGATCAAGATGCAGTGCCCTATGCATAACTGGGTACCGATAAGGTGAAAAGAAAAATATATTAGATATTTCGACATAAAAAATGAATGTTTTGAATATTGAAAGCATTAACTTTGTGGATCATATTAATATATTATTTCGAGAAATAAAATTACTTTGTGTTCTGATCCACTCACATTTTTATTAACCAACTAGTTTCGGCCGAAACTAGTTGGTTAATAAAAATGTGAGTGGATCAGAACACAAAGTAATTTTATTTCTCGAAATAATATAAAAAAATGAAAGCTGAAAAGAAATGTAATTCGTGAAAAAGTAACAAATACTGTCCCACGAGCGTAATGTAACAGTTACACATTAGTTCATACCTCTAATGCATAATGATATATAATGCATAAGGATAAGGATACATGATGACACATATTCCCAGTCCGTAATATAATTCCCAATGAGTAACATAAATATATTACTTTTATATTATGAAACAGTGTTATATGAGGTAACCAAAGACATAACTTAACAGTACAGGAAAAAATATAACCAAAACATCAAAATTAATATTTTGATTAATGTTTTACTTAGTAAATACGACTATTTCTTAAAATCTACTGTGACACGTGTTTCGATGCATTCCGCAGCATTTTCAAACACCGCACGGTGTTTGAAAATTATGCGGAATGTCTCAAAACACGTGTCACAGTAGATTTTAAGAAATAGTGGTATTTACTAAGCCAAACATGAATTAAAAATGGATAGATTTTACCACAAAGTGACTGCCGAATCAATTAATGAAATAAACATTTTGTTTTGAAGTCTTTATCCAGTTAATTTATTTTGCATTTAATTTTTTTATTCAAACTTCAGACAGTTCGTTATTTTATGGTATTTTTAATCTGGCAAAAGCCATTTAGGGTTACTGTGAATGTACTAAATCCAATGTCAATAGTGTTTCTTAAAGTCCGCCATTTTCAGGGATATAAAACAAAAAAAAATATTTCATAATAAATTGTGAATTTTCTAGTTATTGTAAAAACAAAATATTTACCTTTATAAGCGTCGAGTGTTAAATTCCCAAATATTGCAAAAAAATTAAATAATATTTTAAAATTGGTTTGAATGATGAATTTGCTGCAAAGTAATTAAAGATGAGATGAGATCAACGTAGTACAAGATCCAATTATTTCACGTAGTTATAAAACGCAGAAAGTTTATTCCCTTTCGATTTTTCTGCTTAATTTTGACCCTTTTTTGTGTGTCCGAATTCCGGTATATAAATACTAGATATCGATTCATTTTCTTCTCAATAATTATTTGTCACTGTTGGAAATCTCTAATTTTCTTCATGATAGCCTTCAAAGTGTGTGCATAGTAAAATTATTTTTTAAAGATTTTAAAAACAGGAAGGAATCCAATATAAAAAAATACTAGGTGTAAATGTAGATGTAAAGGTAAGAGTGTATGTCAGGACTGAAGATTGTGGCGTTCCATCCTATCTGCCTACCTCTGCGGGGAAATGGCGTGATATTAGTAATAGTAGTAGTTTATTTTAGATGGGAGTTGCATTTATTATTAACCTTGCTTATTATGTACAAGGTTTGTAGATCATTAAGTGGATTTTTGTTTCTTCTAGCCAAGAACATATTTGATTTTATTCTGTGTTGGGAACAGGAAGGATAAACTAATGTGGGCTAATCAAAAACTTCTCTGCATTTCCTCATTGCTGGGGAAAACCATGTAAAACTCCTCAGGAGAAGCCGGACTGTTGACTGTCGTCAGCAGACCTTCCGTTCTACTAGAAGAGGGTAAGACATTTATTCTTAGATTAACATGTATATAACCGCTTATTTCCCTCCCTTCAGGTATCCTTCTCATCCTGGCGAGCAGGAACCCAATTATCTACAAACTTTGAGTATTTTTTTTTATAAGTCTATCATATTTTATAATTAAGTAATATTATTTAATTACTTTGAAATTGGCAAAAGCAATATATTTTTTATGCAAAGCCATTACATATTTAAAAAAAAAAACAGGTATACAACTCATTTAATTTATTTTTTAGCATTTTAATGTCTTAAATTTTTTATATGTGTAGGATTTATGTATGATACCATAGTATTAATCGTAGTATTAAATCCAGCGTTTGGTGATACAATACTAGTGGTAAACAAAATGTTTTCTAGCCCTGATGTTGATAAGAGGTCGTGGTAGATCGTGGTGAGTGTTGGGACGGTACAGCGCGGAACTCGAGACGGTAGTGCCCTCCTCAGTCACATCTTAGTTGCCGTCGCGGCGTTACTGCCTTCAGCCTTGACTTTGCGAACGACGATCGGCTGGATCTGCATTTCACTAAGGTAAGACATAACGCTCACTCCTTTCAAGAACGTTATAAAAAAAAACTTGATTTTTCAGGAGAACGTTTTTAAAGTTTTAAAATATATTGCAATGTATTAAAAATAAATATCAAGCCACTTTTTGAACTTTTTACTGTGCAACAAATCTTTTAAGGTAAAACCTGAAGGTTTTTTCTCCATTTGAAAAATATTTTGTGTATTAAAAAAAAATATTAAACAATACCTTTTCTTCAAAATGCAAAAACAATACTTTCTGCCCTATAGCGGATAAATATTAAGTTAAAAATATGCCTCTTTTGCTGGGATATAGTGTACATTTTTTGGGCATTCTGAAAACAACGCGCAACTAAAAATTGTCGATTTTTGATTTATGACGTTCTTGAAAGGAGTGAGCGATAATTGATTTATTCATGGTTCACAAACAATAAAAAAACATAACATTAAATAAAATACAGTGAAACACAATGGATTATTCTCATGATGTGTTATTATTGGCTAATAAATTAATATGAAAAATCACAAGACTATCGGTAACATTTTTATTGTAATCGGTAGAGAGGTGAGGTTTAAACTTTAGACATTTTAATATACGTCATCGGGTGTGTTGTGTATATGCTTTAAAGAGCTGTAATAGTAGTAGTATGGATTCGTTTCTGTGACGTCATTCGTTACCAACTTACGAAAACAACGTTTTTACGAAGAAAAACGATGAATGAAAATATTGATTATATCGGTTGGTATAAACTCAAAACGAGTATTACACAATCATTTATAGGTCGCATATGTTAAATTTGATATTCCTCCCGAGTGATAATACCCTATTCATTCAAGTGTTTTTCATCAATTAAATGTAAACACAACAAACTAAAAGAAACAAGTAAAAGCACAGGTTAAATACATACATAAACAAGGAAAGAATATTCCAAAATAACTATATGTTAGACATTTATTACCTAAGTTTGTTTCGATTAAAAATTTTGCTTAAATTATTTATTTAAAAAAAAACAGATCTAAGTACCTTCTTCTTTTAAACGTATAACTCATATAGTACATATTTGCACTGTAATTTTTTTTCATCTTTTTGTTTTTTTTGTTTTCTGGAGTATTTGTAGTTTATATTAGCAATTTTAATCTTATTTTATTTCTGAAAATATCTATTGTATTCTTGCTAGTGCCCTTTACAATAACCTAAAATATGTTTACCCACACACAAAATTAAAAAAATAAATAAAAAGAAAAAGCATACACAACATTTTTTAGTGTGTTCAAATCCTTGTTCACAAATCAGGGTTTCTGTACTTAAGTGTCATGCCAAAACGTAAAAGAAAAAAATCAGAAGTGGAGAAACCCAGTTATGTGAACAAGGATTTAGAATCACCCAAAAATATTATGAATAATCTATAATTTATATTTGAAGCACTAACTTTGTGATGTAAATTTAAAATGTAACTTTGTTTTAAAATCACTTTAAATAAATTATTATATCTAACTTAATTATAATGTTAACCGGTTTCGAAGCTAACCGCTTCTTTATCAAGACTGATTAATACTAAAACACTATCTACTAAACAATATTCAAAATATTTTGACGGTTAGGGAAAGAAACTTAGGAAGCTTCTCAAGTGGCTTTATTTTTTTTGTGTTGATTGGCAGTCACAGTCAAAAGGGATCAGGGATGGTGAGTGATTGGAAACATATTGAATAACAGACTTTTAGAAAAATCATTTACTTGTGTATTTATTAATTGTAAATTATTATTAATTGCCATTTTATTTCTAATATTTCGAAGTTATCTAATTTAAGTCCTCTATTACATGTCGCTCACTCCTTTCAAGAACGTCATAAATCAAAAAACTTGATTTTTCAGGAGAACGTTTTTAAAGTTTAAAAATATAACACAATGTATTAAAAATAAATATCAAGCCACTTGTTAAACTTTTTACTGTGCAATAGATCTTTTTAGGTAAAACCTGAAGGTTTTTTCTCCATTTGAAAAATATTTAATTTATTTAAAAAAATAATCAAACAACACCTTTTCTTCAAAATGCAAAAACTACACTTTTTGCCCTGTAGCGGGTAAATATTAAGTTAAAAATATGCCTCTTTTGCTGGGATGTAGTACATTTTCTGGGCATTCCGAAAACATGCACAACTGAAAATAGATGATTTTTGATTTATGACGTTCTTGAAAGGAATGAGCGATGTGTGTAATGTATTTAGATCTTTATTTTTATCAAATGAGTAATTATTTTCTATTAGGTGATTGGGAAATTCAGAGTAATTATTATTATTTAGACATCATGTATGCTCTTTATATTAAAATTTCTAGAATATAATTTATATGAATAATCTATATTTAGAGATATCAGGAATAATATATATATTTTTTAAAACCCTTATCCGCACTCCAATGGTGCATAGGGCACTGTGTCATATTAACGCAGTGTTATCTTAATCGTTTACACATGAAGGAAAGGTGATCAGCCCTCCGCCTCAGGTACCAGTCCAGGGTGATATTGAATAAATATGACAGTGAAAAAATCACTTATATTTATTTTACCCCCCTTGGGAATCGAACCCGGGACCTCCAGAACCGTAGCCGAAAATGAAATTATAGTAACTTTAAACATAAAAAGTAAATCCACTCATGAGTAGCTATAAAACTTAAAAAGTTGAAGCCTGAGTTTGAGAACGATTTTTCTACTCCAAAATGCAACACCGAGCAATTTCAGCAAACCTTCAAATATTTGGCAATCAAACATTTTAATAAACTCCCTAAAGAAATAAAAAAATAGATGATATAAAAATCCTTAAGAAAAAAATTAAAGCTCCATACATTTAAATCTTAAAAAATATATAAAAAAACTATTATATCTTTTATTATATAACATTAAACCACGAGTTTAAGTCCCTTTCCAAGCACAAAAGCACAGACTCTTTTATGGAGAGGCACAGCGAATCGAAATATAAAAGTTCTCCATATGTATAAATGATTCAAATGTTATTATGTTATAAATAAAATGTAAATATTTTAAATGAATAAAAAATAATAATAATAATAATAATAATACATGTTTAATAATAATCCTTTTTTTTTCTCTACTTTACGCATGTTTGAGTTATCGCACCGAAATATCACTGATTGTTAACTTGGCGTGATGGATCATGGTGTGATGGTGTAATTATGGAAATAATTCATCATTAGAATCCAATGTTACGTGTCACTGGGCGGCCTAATTGCCACTCTAACTAGTCCATTGCTATCACGACATTGAAATAATAATACACTTAATTTTGTTGAGGTAGATCCAAAATTCTAAATGACGCACCATTTGCTATTATTATTCCAAGAGAATTGTGAAGTGAAGTTCTAGTGATTCAAGAACAACGTTTCAAAAATGTTTCAAATATATATATATATATATATATATATATATATATATATATATATATATATATATATATATATATATATATATATATATATATATATATATATATATATATATATATATATATATATATATATATATATATATATATATATATATATATATATATATATATATATATATATATATATATATATATATATATATATATATATATATATTTATGCATAGAAATTCCAAGAATTCGAGTAGTGTGGTTTTCAATAATGGGTGGAATTGGTGAATTTTACACGTGTGTAAAGTGATCACTTAAACCAGCCTTTGACGGTCGTCAGCCCCGTAAATGCCCAGACTTCTTACCATATTCTTCTTCATCTTTGATAAGATGTAAAAAAATTCCAAGAGAATATATTTTCATTATCTTAAATAACTAACTAAAGATGTTAGGATTATATCATGCGTTCTATTGTTTCTGCCTACCTCTGCTGGGAAGTAGCGTGATGGTTAGTTAGTTATTAAGAATCCCATTAGGTGATCAGTATTAAAAGGTCATGATTTTTACTTTGAACGTTTTTCATGCCGTGTATTAATAACTCACAGAGTAGTGTGGCGTTCAATTTTCTCTGCATACCCCTGCGGGGAAGCGACGTGATGGCTATTTAGATTTTATAAATAACTCCTAAGTGGACAAACCCAGATTTGTGAACAAAGATTTGAATGTACTTAAAATAGTGTGAATATTGTGTGTGAGTACTATCTACCCTCTGATTGCAAACAGCTATATCAGGTATCAAACGTTTTGACCAATATCACTAGTCTGTTTTGGTTGGTTGGAAGATAATTCTTTTTAGCAAAAAGCCCGCCAATATACTGGTTTCTTTTCTGTACATGAAGCTTAAATAAATAAATAATGAATAATATATTGAATTTGAAATATTGAATTTAAAAAAAAACTGTCGAAAATAACAAAAAGACAAACAAATAAATCTGATAGATCTATTGATATCAAAGTTCAATCGTTTTCAATTTAGATTAAGTTAAAAACATAAACTAATAGCACATAATTATGTTTTTAAATTACAAAAAAATAAAACTATGAAAACATGCAATTATTTCGTCAATATTATGGACGGAAAAAACTCGCGTTTAATCTTCACTATAAAAACGTTTGATATTTGGTAAAAACCGGTGAAATATATATATTTTTTTTTACATGATAAAATATTAACATACATTTTGAAATTAAATTTTATACTTACATATTTTGTTGTAATTTTTTTTATAATAAAATAACAACGATATGTTTTTTTCCATATTTATTTTATTTTACCAGTTATTTACAATACCGGGTATTGTAGATACTTGATATTACCAAGTTTTCTTCGGCTTTTCTCTGCTTTTATTACCAACCACATTAGCTTCATTATTCTTCAGTCGTTTGATTCACAGGCCCAAACCATCTCAACACACCTTTTTTTTTAATTCACTGATAGTGCTTATCTCAGCCTTGAATTATTTCCCTATACACTATCAAGTATTTTGTAAATTTTAATTTACGTTATTATTTTTAATACGAAGAGACTACAACGCGCGGGTATTAAGGAAACTTTTTCATTCACGAAACGTTTGGTAATGTCGCGGGAAAATTATAGAACTAGGTAATACTTGTAGCCGACGTAAAGAAAACGTAGATTTAGAAATAGAATTAATTAGCTTAGGGACCTCGGTATGTGTTAGCAATGTACTACCCCCTCAATAAAGACTGAAATGTGTCGCTTTCGGGGGTGGTCTTTGCCCATACCGAGGAGAGAAATAGCTCTAGGTTAGATTAAGCTATTTTTAAGATATCTATAAGACTGAATATATTGTAATGTGTATACTGCTCTGCGGTGCGCGCTCGACTGCGCCGAAGTAGCGGAGTGGGGATGTCCTTATACGTGCTAGAGGGAGACGGTACGCGAATGCCCTCGCTCCCTCTACGCCGTGATTGGCGGACATACCCCCCTCCGCGATTGGTCAGGCACGGCCGGGCGGCGCTACGGCGAGGCACCCAGAGCGGGTATATATAGGGGTGTATTCAAGTTAATAAATCAGATTTCGACCGACTACCGCTGCGTTTTCTTCTCTCCGCCCCGCTTCTTCCCGACTTCGCTGCCCGCCCGGACTCATCGCCCCTCAGGAACATTCGACCGCCGCTACCCCCTGGACTTGGACTCGGATTTACTTTGGAGCTGACTGCACCCGGACTGGACGACGACGGAGCCGCCGCGACGACCCGACGGAGCGATACCGGACTTACGACCCGGTTGCCTGCTGCGTGCAGGTTGCGACTGCCGGTGCTACGTACCGCCTTCGCCGGCGATCGCAAGGGATCTCTGGGCTTTCGGTGGATCTCTACGCGGGTAGATTCACCGTCGAGCGCGGCCGCGGACTGAGACTTGCCCGGCCGCTCTGCGCTGACGCCAGCACCTGCGGCATCTACAGTACTTTGTGCTGCGGCGCGATTGCCTAGTCGCCGCGTCGCGTACAAGTTGGTCCTTCGAGCCGGATCTTCACCGCAGAGCGCCTAGAGATGACTTCGAGAACCCCATCGCTTCGCTCAGGGAGAGGAGGCACACCACCCAGAGAAGAACCGCCAATGGAAGGAGACTCTGTCGAATCGGATTCGTCAGAGGACACCGTCCAAAGGCTAAGAACGCAAGTTCGAAATCTCCGCGCTACACTACGAGACGTCGAGAGCAGCCGCGGACGCGCGGACGCGAATCCCGAGCCCGCGGCGCGTACAACAGACATGGACAACATCATGACAGTATTATCGAGGATGGCGGTACTATTAGAGGCTTCGCAAGGAAGGAGCCCGGCTTCAGTCCCAGAAGACGTCAGCAGGGTCGGCGCTTTGATCGCGCGCCAGTCCACTGCCAAGGATTTACCCGTCTTCGCCGGAGAGCCGCAGGAATGGGCCACGTTCAAATCGCAGTACACTCAGTCGACGGAGATGTGCTGCCTTTCGGATCCGGAGAACCTCCTGCGTCTACAACGCGCATTGAAGGGACGAGCTAGAGAATCGGTATCATCATTACTCGTGGACCCGAGCCAAGTAGGCGTCATAATGAAGACGTTAGAACTTCACTACGGTCAGCCGGACATCGTTGTGTCATCTCTACTGGAAAAGGTGAGAAGACTCCGCTGCATACAGAACGACGGATCGACGCAGGCATTAGTGGACCTATCGAGTGCAGTTCGGAACGCGATAGCGACCTTGGAAAGCTTCGGCGGGGACTACATGTCGACGCCTCAGCTGCTAAGCGAGCTAGTGAGCAAGTTGCCGCTGTGTATGAAGTTTCTATGGTGGTATAGCAGAAGGGGAGACCCCACAAGGCCCACCGCGAAGGATTTCGCGCTGTTTTTGGAAGACATGACGGAATCGGCAATGATAGGCGGCGGTATAGAGCCGCACGTATATAGCGGAAAAGACAGACAGCGCGAGAGGCCTCACAAGCGGGAGCAGGTGCATACAGTGATTTCTGTGGAGAAAAATGTGAATAGTGTCGTGTCATGTGTTTTGTGCGGACAGAGCCACTGGTTGCAATCTTGCCAGGAGTATCTAGAGTGTAGTGTCACAGAGAGATGGAACATAGTGCGACGGAAAAATCTGTGCTACGCGTGTCTAGCGAATACTCACCGGTATGTGAGTTGCAAAAATACGAGGAAGTGCGGCGTCGATGGGTGCCGCCGAACGCACCACAAAACACTTCATACGAGGGATCGAGCCGAAGTGCGCGAAGCTCGATCCGACTCAGACATAAGAGCGCCAGATAGCAGCGCCCGCCGGGATTCGCCCGCTGCTGCCGGCACCGGGGGCGCTAGACCACTCGCGGACGAGAGACAAGCCGCGAGTACGAGCGAAAGGAACATCGACTCCGGACACAGTTCCCGAGTCTACAACTTGGTTACGAGCACGCACGCTCGTGAGGAGCCAGTGCTCCTGAAGGTGATCCCCGTCACCCTAAGCGGTCCGCGCGGAGAAGCGGACGTCTATGCATTGCTCGACGAGGGATCAACCATAACACTGCTGGACTCGAAGATTGCCAACGACATCGCGGAACCAGGGGGTGCCCGAGGATTGAGGATTCACGGTGCTGGCGGGATGTGCGTTACCGATGCAACTTCGAGGAAGGTGACACTGGAGGTGCGCGGGACTGCGAAGGGACAATTCTCGCTCCGTGCAAACACGATTCGGAAGCTGCATCTACCGCCACAACCGGTGGCTAGTATAGATGGTAGGGTGCAGCATGTGCGCCCGCAATTACTGATCGGCCAGGACAACGCCTCACTTATTGTGTCAAGAGAGGCGCGTAATTGCGGGAACTACATCGCCTCCGAGACGGCCCTGGGAACGGTCGTTCATGGGGGGCGATTCCGCCAGACTTGCGTCAATACACTGATGGCGTTAAGTGCGGACCAGAGGCTGGAAGAGCTAGTCCAGCGGAACTATGCTGTGGATGCGCTGGGAATATGCGCTGCAGCGAAAATATCGCGCCAGGAGGCGCAAGCCATAGAGGTCATGAAGGCTACGACCCGTTTCCTACCTGAAGGGCGGTACGAGACGGGGCTTCTATGGAAGGAAGGCGGGCCTTGTTTGGAAAACAATCGCCGTATCGCGCTGAACCGCTTCTCAAGCTTGGAGAAAAAGTTCAGAAAGGATAGTCAATTCGCCGGGGCCTACCGAAGGAAGATTGAAGAATATCTCGCCAAGGGGTACGCGCGGGAATTGGCAACGGCCGAAATAGAGGACACTTCGAGTGGGCGATGGTACCTCCCCCACTTCGCAGTAACAAACGTAAACAAGCCCGACAAATTACGTATTGTGTTCGACGCCGCCAGCTTTTGTAACGGGGCCTCATTGAATGGCATGTTGGCCAATGGACCGGATCTCCTCTCATCGCTTGTGGGGAATATCATGCGATTTCGCGAGGGGAAGGTCGCGCTGGCGGCGGACATAAGGGAGATGTTTCTCCAAATAAAGATAAGGAAGGAGGACCAGCGGGCGCAGCTGTTCCTCTGGCGAAATAATCCCGACGAGGAAATTCGGGAGATGGTTATGACGTCTATGACGTTTGGCGCTGCATGTTCCCCGAGCAGCGCCCAATATGTGCGGAACCGGGTCGCGGAAGACCACGGGCAGGACATGCCCGCCGCCAGAGATGCCGTGCTTCGAAAGTTCTACATGGACGACTACATGGATGCTGTGGATCGCACGACAGATGCGATTCGATTGCGCAGAGAGGTCTGCGAACTTCTACAGCGGGGCGGGTTTACCCTCGCGAACTGGGCGAGTAACGATCCCGCAGTCCTAGAAACAATCCCCGAGGAATTGAGGGGCAAGTGCGCGCGAGACATTATCAGCGGAACCTCGACGACTGAGAGAGTTCTGGGGATAAAATGGGACCCGGTGACTGACGAGTTCCGCTTCAAGTTTGCGGCGTCACGGGAGGTCCCGGCCGGGAGGCCAACGAAAAGGAAAATCCTGAGCGAGGTCATGAGCATATTCGACCCGCTCGGGTTCGTCGGGTGTTTGACGATACGCCCACGGATTCTACTGCAAGATATCTGGCGATCCCACATAGGGTGGGACGAGGAGATAAGCATAGAACAGGCAGATAAGTGGCGCACTTGGATAAACATACTGCGCGAGACCGAGTGCGCCATCCCGCGGCGCGTGGCGAGCAAGGGCCAGCAGGTAGAGCTGCACGTGTTTTCCGACGCATCGGAACAAGCTAGCTGCGCCGTTGCGTATATCGTAGAGGACACCACCGCCGGGAAAAGGGCGACATTTGTGGCCAGCAAGTGTCGGGTGAGCCCGTTACGGGCGCTGTCAATTCCACGCCTGGAATTGCAGGCCGCGCTTATAGCTGCGCGGCTAGCAGCAACCATCAAGAAGGAATGCGGCGTACAACTGCGGGAAACATTCTATTGGACGGACTCCATGACGGTGCTGTGCTGGGTCCGGAGCGATTCCCGCATCTACACGCCGTTTGTGGCCCACCGCCTGGGGGAGATAGATGAGCTCACGAAGGCTCGTGAGTGGCGGTGGGTTCCAGGGAAACAGAACCCGGCTGATCTCGGGACACGAGACGGCGAGATACCGGACATATCGCCGACCGGTGTATGGTTCAGCGGGCCAGAATTTATTAGAAGAGGAAGGGATGAATGGCCGCCGCTCAAGGTGACGACGGCAGCATCTCAATCAGAAGTGGAGCTTAAGTGCGCGGACAGCGCTATCGTTATGACAATGCTCCCCGACGAATTACGGTTTTCGTCGTGGAGACGTCTAATCCGGACTACGGCGTGGGTACTGCGGTTTGTAAATCGGTGCCGAAAAAGGAGTCCGGGGAGCGCTACGCTCACGGTCCAGGAGCTCGAGGAATCAGAAAGGGCATGGATAAGGATATGCCAAGAAGACAGCTACCAAGCCGAGATAGCTGCAATCAGACGGGGGGAGTGCCTCCCGCGGGGGAGCCGCTTGATAGGGCTGACCCCGTTCCTAGATAACGAAAGCGTCCTGCGAATGGGGACGCGCATAACCAAAGCGCCCGCTGTGAGCGAGCCCATGAAGGCGCCAGTAATATTAGACGGCGCACACGCATACACCCGATTGATGATCCGGCACTACCATGAGTCGCGACTGCACGCAAGCACGGAGCGAACACTCGGCGAGATTAGACAACAGTTTTTCATCACCCGACTGCGGACCAATGTGAGGAAAGTAATCTACGAGTGTCGCTTCTGTAGGATGCAGAAAGCGCGACCGCAGCCGCCGCTCATGGGACAATTGCCAGTCGGCCGCCTGGATCATCACGTCAGGCCGTTCACCCATTGCGGGGTGGACATGTTCGGGCCCGTACACGTCACGATCGGAAGGCGACGTGAGAAACGGTACGGGGCCCTGTTTACGTGTATGGTGACGCGGGCGGTGCACATAGAAGTCACACCGTCACTGAGCACCGACTCGACGATACAGGCGCTGAGAAGGATGGCCGCTCGCAGGGGGCACCCTAGTACCATATACTCGGACAACGGCACTAACTTCAGGGGAGCTGACAAGGAGCTCGCGGACGCCATGAGAGGACTGGCTGATGATCCCGAGCTCCAAAACGAGGCCACGAAGAGGGGAATCGAGTGGGTGTTCAATCCGCCATCGGCACCTCATATGGGGGGAGCCTGGGAACGGCTCGTCCGGTCAGTAAAAAGGGCGCTGATGGCAATACTTAAAGAACAGTACCCTCGGGAGGAGACGCTAATGACGGCGATAGCGGAGGCCGAGTATACAGTTAATACTCGCCCCCTGACACATGTTTCGCTGGATAGCCGAGACGCCGCCCCTCTGACACCGATGCACTTCCTCATCGGGTCGAGCGGGGCCCAACCACATTTGGCGGACTACAGAGGCGTACCGCCGGGAATATGCCTGAAGAAGCAATGGCGCGTGGCACAGAAGCTAGCGGATGCTTTCTGGAAGAGATGGATGCGGGAGTATCTTCCGACGCTACAACAGAGGCGAAAGTGGCAACAGGCTGCCGCACCTATTAGGGTCGGCGACATCGTGGTGATCACGGACGCAGCCCTGCCGCGGAACGAATGGCCGCGGGGGCGCGTCATAGCAGTCACCCCGGGGAAGGACGGACAAGTGAGGAGCGCCAGGGTCCAGACAGCCGCCGGAACATACACGAGACCCGCCATCAAGCTCGCCGTATTGCTGCTGGGAGACAACGTCGGCGCAAGGATGCCTCCTCGGCAGGGGGGAGTGTAGCCGACGTAAAGAAAACGTAGATTTAGAAATAGAATTAATTAGCTTAGGGACCTCGGTATGTGTTAGCAATGTACTACCCCCTCAATAAAGACTGAAATGTGTCGCTTTCGGGGGTGGTCTTTGCCCATACCGAGGAGAGAAATAGCTCTAGGTTAGATTAAGCTATTTTTAAGATATCTATAAGACTGAATATATTGTAATGTGTATACTGCTCTGCGGTGCGCGCTCGACTGCGCCGAAGTAGCGGAGTGGGGATGTCCTTATACGTGCTAGAGGGAGACGGTACGCGAATGCCCTCGCTCCCTCTACGCCGTGATTGGCGGACATACCCCCCTCCGCGATTGGTCAGGCACGGCCGGGCGGCGCTACGGCGAGGCACCCAGAGCGGGTATATATAGGGGTGTATTCAAGTTAATAAATCAGATTTCGACCGACTACCGCTGCGTTTTCTTCTCTCCGCCCCGCTTCTTCCCGACTTCGCTGCCCGCCCGGACTCATCGCCCCTCAGGAACATTCGACCGCCGCTACCCCCTGGACTTGGACTCGGATTTACTTTGGAGCTGACTGCACCCGGACTGGACGACGACGGAGCCGCCGCGACGACCCGACGGAGCGATACCGGACTTACGACCCGGTTGCCTGCTGCGTGCAGGTTGCGACTGCCGGTGCTACGTACCGCCTTCGCCGGCGATCGCAAGGGATCTCTGGGCTTTCGGTGGATCTCTACGCGGGTAGATTCACCGTCGAGCGCGGCCGCGGACTGAGACTTGCCCGGCCGCTCTGCGCTGACGCCAGCACCTGCGGCATCTACAGTACTTTGTGCTGCGGCGCGATTGCCTAGTCGCCGCGTCGCGTACAATACTTAAATAACATATTTTGAAATATTACATTTTTAAAATAAGATTAAAAGCAGTTTTTTTATTTGTTTTATTTTTTATAATATTAAAAATAAAATAGAAACACAAAAATCTTGACGATTCCAATGCGTTATAATATATATTCGACGTATAAATAGATCAGAAAATAAAGTCGTGTTTTTAGTGGTTAACTCAAAAACAATGTTAATTTGATCGTTGACTATATGAAAATAAGGTGATCAGTTCTGCGCTTCAGATACCAGTCCAGAGTAATATATGGATTAAATATTGGAGTGAAATAATACTTACTTTGCCCTCCTGTGAATTGAAACCGATATCTCTGGCATGCTAGCCAAATGTGTTTACCATTACACTATAGAGGCGGATAAGTTACCTAGATTTTAGTAATTACCCAACTTAATTGTTCTTCATCTTCATTCTTCAAACCCTAATTGGTACCCAATGGTGTATAGAGCACTGCATCATATAAAAACAGTGTTATCTTGATCGTTTACATATGAAGGAAAGGTGATGATTATTAGCCCTGCCTTTGAAGTACCAGTCCGGGGTAATATTGAAGAAATTAGTCAAATTTAGATGAAATCCGAAAATTTCGTATACAGAACCAGGGATTAATGTCAAAATATGACCTGCACCCAATCAAATACGTCACAAAGTATTTTTAAACAATTGTTATACTGCACCACTGGGGTCGATTGGAAAAAAAAGTTAGGACGGTTGACACTGTCAACTTGACTGTTTTTGGTATACCATATTTCGTAATGAAATGAAATAAAAGTGGATTAAAACATTAAGTACAGTAGAGTCTCAGTTATCCGACATTCGATTATCCGACCTTCCGAGTTATCCGACCTACAGACAGGTAAGACAATCACAGACTTTTTACCCAAGCTTAAGTTTAGTTTCGTAGTTCACTGCATTGTATGTGAGTATGTTACCTACTGTAAAACATGTTTTATTACTTTGCCGTAAGTGCAATTTGATGTTTTAGTTCGTTACATTCAGTTATATTACATGTACATATTCGAAAGGCTTTCAATGTGCAGATAATTTTAACACATTTTCAATGTCGTTTTATCATTTTCCGTGTTATCCGACCTTTACATTATCCGACCTTGCCGCGGCCGGTTTAGGTCGAGTAATCGAGACTCTACTGTAATTTTAAATTATAAACTTTATAAAATAAAACAACTTTGTTTTAACCACCTTTTATTGGTACACTTTATCCAACCGGTTTCGACAAGAACCTTGTCATCATCAGGGTTTATGTACTAAATTCTAAAACATTAAAATACTCATAGTTAATTATCCTTTCCTTACTTTGGTAAGGAAAGGTATTGAACTTCCACAAAAGTTGTCATTCGGAGTTGAAGTATTCGCTACGCAATGCACAATAAAAACAACATTTAGGAGTTTTTTAAATCATATTTTTTAAATCATATTTTTAAATCACATTTTCATATGGTGTACGGAGCGCGTGGAAGTTTTTGGTAAGGGAAGGGTAATTAACTATGAGTATTTCCATGTTTTAGAATTTAGTACATAAACCCTGATGATGACAAGGTTCTTGTTGAAACCGGTTGGATAAAGAGTACCAATAAAAAGTGGTTAAAACAAAGTTGTTTTATTTTATAAAGTTTATAAAATGTGCCACAAAATATCTGCGAAAAACATTCAAGGTTTTTTTAAGTTAGTTCGTCTGACGCACTGTAATAAATTTTATCCATTTTACTCGATCAAATTAAAAGTTATTTTATACCTGTTCGAGATGGCATTTAATTTTATTTAAAGCTCCCTGAATGTCAGCGAAGCCGGTTATGCTTTAAACCATTATTTAGAAATTTCTTAATGTCACCTCACTCCGATACCGATCTCCATTACCGGCCAAAATCGTTCGGTTTTATTATTATAACTATTATATTCTACTTAATAATCGTGTTGTATGATGTTATCAAACGGACAATGAACTATCTCTCACTCGGTATTAATAACCTATTTTGATAGTACATCAGTTGTACTTGTAAAGTATCGAAATATTACCGAGGTATTCACGAACTAACTTTCCAAACAAAATACATACTTCAAATATTTTCTGTTGATTTCTCAAATATCCACGAAAATGTCGCTGTCGACATCCTTTAGCTGTAAAAACAAGACACATAAGTCGACAGGTATTATCAAATAAATAATAACCTTTTAGGTGCGGGAATTGATTTTCAAATTTGTATGAAAAGTATCAATTATCTGGTTTTTTTTTTAACAAAAATGTCTTGGAACTCACTTAATGTCAGACTTTTTACTAAAATAATCATCAAATATCATTTAAATATTCATTACAGTACCATATTTGATCATTTTGACGAATTACATAAATATATATTGTAATTGCATAAGCGCGAACATTGTTTCGTCTGATTGATTTGGTATATGAAAAAAAAATCATGCAAAAAGGTGCCGGAACGCCGTTCCACCGCGTTACATAGAAAAAAGGCCCTGTCAATATAAAAAAAAATATTGTATAATTTGTATAACTGTGTCATATTACGTTTGCATAAAATCACGAAAAAAATATTATAATCGTTTTTAATTATTAAAAATATATTAGTGATAAAGACAAGTCGGCTGTCCAAATTTAAAACACAGTAAGGGACATTTTTTTGTAATAGGTTTTTTTTGCATTTTTGGACTAAGTAGAGTCTACTTAGTCCATAAATGCAAAAAAAAACTACTACACAAAAACATCCCTTACTGTGTTTTAAATTTGGACAGCCGAAGTGCTCCCTACATAATAACGATTTAAATTTATATGTTTATAGCACACGAGCAGTTTTTTATGGCCGTGCCCATATGTCTATATACTTTATGTCATAGATTTATGTGTGAGACATAGTGTGGTTCCGATAAAGTAGCACGCAGCATCTTAGGGGTTAAAAACAGATATATTGTCAAATAAAATAAAAAAAAAACGTTTAAAATAATTAAGATGTTTTAACTGAGACAAAATATAATAATAATAATAATTAAACCCTTATCCGCACCCCAATGGTGCATAGGGCACTGCGTCATATAAACGCAGTGTTATCTTGATCGTTTACACATGAAGGAAAGGTGATCACCCCTCCGCTTCAGGTACCCAGTCCAGGTTAATATTGAATAAATATGACAGTGAAAAAATCACTAATATTTATTTTACCCCCCTTGAGAATCGAACCCGGGACCTCCAGAACGGTAGCCGAGCGTGCTGACCATTACACTACGGAGGCGGACGACATTACACTACGGAGGCGGAGGCGGAGACAAAATATATATTGTTATTATACTCCGAAAACTCTTCAAATTTATGGTTTGTATTGATCACTATTTGTGAGAATAATATCAATGAAATGGTAATAATAATACAAAATGCTTATTATAAAAATAAAATAAATATATTTCACCTATTCCCAACTCATGATAACACCGTCATCCAAAATCCCACAACTATCAAAATGACAATCCGGTGTGTGATAGAATAAATATTTTAAAGTGTCATATTAATTAATACTTTTTTTTACAGGGATTGATTATTTTCAACCAGTTTTCATTAGTCAAATATCGCATTTAGTGGCGCTGCCATTTCGCTAGCTTTCGATAACAAAATTTGTCAACAAATAAATTCATTGCACGCTAACCACTCTTCCAGTGCCCTGGAGTACTCAGACTTTTATCTTCTTTAAAATAAAAACAACAGATAATTTGTCTCAAATTGAGATACCCTATTATATATTGATATATCTTCCGCAGGGTGAATAATCCAGTATCTGAGAATAAATAATAAAAAAATTAACATAATATAATAATAATAATTATGTTTTTGCATAACAATTTCCTAAGTACGATATAACAACTATGTATGTTCTCTAAACTTCATAGTTGGCTTGTTTATTAGTCTGCCTTTTTGCAGTTTTTTTTTAACCACAGAAACACAAAATTAAATTGATCGGGCCATAATAAGGAGGTAGTAGCGTTACAATTAATATAATAAAAGAAAAATAACAAAGGTATATAATAAGCTTATCGAACAACCATATAATAGGGGGTTCCCAAGATACAATCGTGTACTGGTGATTCGTAATTCCAATAACTCCATATTTATTATAAGAGCTGTTCAGCAAAAAATTAAACACGTTTGAGAATGAAGGATCGTGAACTGAGTTGGCAAAAAGTGGTTTGGTTTAAAGGCACTGGTGTACAAAGTGAGAAAATAATAATTTATATATATATATATATATATATATATATATATATATATATATATATATATATATATATATATATATATATATATATATATATATATATATATAACGTGGTAATATTTTCCTTTTGAAAATTAAGTGTAAATAATATGTAAAGTGGGTGTATAATAATAAAATAAACAATGTGTTGCTTTGTAATTAAAGTTTATTCTTAATTTATCTTTATAATAATTTTTATATCTATCTATCTATCTATCTATCTGATTCTGACAGTTAATAATATTATCGCAAGTCTTTTGTTTTCTACTGAGCGACGCATGCGACATCTGGTGGTAGAACTGTTTTATGTAGGTACTAATTGTAGGTACTTAATAAAATGTATAGGTAGGTACCTAGTTATTTTATTACATCTCCCCCCTTGGGGATGAAAATTCATAGTAAAATTTTCACTCGTCCTCCGGATCATCTTCTTGTAGTGAAGGGACTGGTATAAGTTTAGTGATATGATAAAGGTTTGATTTTATTTTTTTGTGACCTGTATCAATTCTGTATATTGAGTTAGAAATTTTTTCAATAATTTTATAAGGTCCAATTTTTAGTTCATCCAATTTTTTTCTGTTTAGCTTGTTTCCATTTTCCACATACACCATGTCTCCTACGTTGAATTCGCAGCCTATTCTATTTTTGTCAAATAATGTTTTATTGTAATTATGTGATTTTATTGTATTTTCAAGCGCTATTTGCCTGTCTCTAATCCAGTCATTATTAGATTTTCCTTGTTTTAATTCGTTGGGTAAAATATTTACATCTGTACCATATAAAAGATAACTTGGGGAAAAGTCAGTGACTGAGTGATTAGTATTATTATATTTATTAACACATTCTTGAGCTATTGTGGTCCATGCTCTTCTTTTCCCTTTTTCATTTATTTTGCATCTGATTTTGTTCACCAATGTTTGATTCAGCCTTTCATTTAGGCCATTTGAGAATGGTGCATTTACTGCAGTGAAGATTATTGGGATCTGCTTGTCATTTAAGAATTCCTTGAATTCTTTCGAGTTTATTCCTGGGTATTGGTCGGTGAGAAGCATACCAATATCCTCGGTTTCTGTTATTTTCATGACTAGTTTTATAAAATCATTTGCATTCTGAGTTTTCGAGGTTAAAATAAATGCGTATCTTGTAAAGTGATCCACTAAGAGATGTAGATATTTTTTCGTTGATCTTGAACCTCCTAAACCTCCAATTGTGTCTAAAGATATTATTTCAAAAGGCTTTGTGGCCGGGCCTAGATGAGACATAAATCCAAATTTCTTTTGTCCTCTTGATTTATTTTTAATACAAATTTCACAATTTCTACAAATTGTTTTTATATTTTTCGTCAAATTTTTGGCTGTGTAATGTGGACTAATAGTCTTTTGCATTTGTCCAATTCCAATATGGCATAGGTTTTCATGTATGTCTTTTATTTTTATTCTGATCTTTTAAAATATCTTCTAATTTAACCAAATTTACAACTTTTAATTGTTCATTTGCATTTTCCTTCGATTCTATTACTGGATTCCTGCTCATACAATCTGCTTCGAAATTCTTCTTTTCTGGAGTATATTTTATTTTATATTTTGTAGAAATTTTTTTCATATGATTTTTATTTTTAATTTTATCACTAGTTCTTAAATTTCCACGTCTTCTTTGATTATCTTCTAATCGTTTTCTTTGATCATCTTCTAATTTTTCTCTCTCACTCCGAACATATTGTAGTAATTGTTTTAATACATCTAATGTTTCATCATCCATTTCCAATTAACAAAATTGTCGTTTTATAACGTGGTAATATTTTCCTTTTGAAAATTAAGTGTAAATAATATGTAAAGTGGGTGTATAATAATAAAATAAACAATGTGTTGCTTTGTAATTAAAGTTTATTCTTAATTTATCTTTATAATAATTTTTATATCTATCTATCTATCTATCTATCTGATTCTGACAGTTAATAATATTATCGGAAGTCTTTTGTTTTCTACTGAGCGCCGCATGCGACATCTGGTGGTAGAACTGTTTTATGTAGGTACTAATTGTAGGTACTTAATAAAATGTATAGGTAGGTACCTAGTTATTTTATTACATATATATATATATATATATATATATATATATATATATATATATATATATATATATATATATATATATATACATATATATATATATATATATATATATATATATATATATATATATATATATATATATATATATATTTATATATATATATAAATATATATATATATATATATATATATATATATGTATATATATATATATATATATATATATATATATATATATATATGTATATATATATATATATATATATATATATATATATATATATATATATATATATATATATATATATATATATATATATATATATATATATATATATATATGAAGACTTAGCTTCGCATACGGTTTTTGAAAATGATGCGGAATGCATCGAAACACGCGTCACAATAGATTTTAAGGCATAGTGGCATTAACCAAGTAAGAATTAAAAACGACTAAATCTTTTTATAAATGTATTTAAGCAAGGCTAATTATTTTTATTAATTGATTCGGCAGTCACTTTGTAGTAATATCAATATCTATCTATTTTGAATTTAAGTTTTACTTGGTAAATATTATTTTTTCTTATAATATATTGCGCCACGTGTTTCGATACATTCCTCATTATTTTTGAACACCTTATGTGAAGCAAAGTATAAATTTTAGAGTTATGTTCTTGGGACGTTGAAGGATGAAATTATTGAAATATATAAAGAAATAATAAATAAATCACGTCAGTTTGTAGTTAGTTATTGGAAATATGTTTTTTTAGATATTTTATAATAATAGATACAACCTTAAAAATTAAGTTAACATCCTTACCATACTATACTAAATTAAAAGTTTTTTTTAACTTTTCTTTAAAGTGCCTTTTTATCACTGAGTATTATTTATGCGTCTGGACAGCTACCATATAATCTGGTTTAAAAAAAATAAATAACTATTTTAGTTCGTGACATCTTACAATCCTGTTGAGACGTTGCTGTCAGATATCTTGGAGGAGATATCACGGAAGACGAGATTTTTCCACGATGTAATTACAAATTATAATTTGTTTTTCCATAGTAATTATAACAGACTAGGACATTCTTTGTCGGAATTTAGTTCGCAGAATTGCCCGTATAAGTAACCACCACGTATTATCGTGATTCGATCGATTTTTCCCGCTGAAATCGAATCGTGTAACTTTCTAGGAACCCACATACAGATAATATAAAATTTAACCATTTTCTACCTCTATATCTGTTGAATTTCAAATTACAAAAGTCGTGATACACATTGAAGAAAAAAATATAAATACTTTTTAACGAATATGAGGAATTGTGGAACAAAATTTGGTTAGGTATTCATTAAATGGTGCTAAAAAATGACATAAAAATGTTTTTTTACTCTTAAAATGTTACACGTATTTAATGTAAAATTCATTAAAAAAGCAAAGCCTTTTAGTACCTACGTATGAATATTTAAAAAAATGTATATACTTAAATAGAATTTTTCAAATAATTACAACCTTTTAACAATTCAAGTGTTAAATTAAGTGTTTAATTTTTTTTCAAATATAGACATAACATGCTACCACAAAGTTAATGTCGAATCAAAAAATTATTTTACGAGAAATCATATATGATATTTCATAAAATATCATATCATATAACAACTGTAATTTTCACTATCATATTTTTCAATATCACACTGATAATATCACTGTCATATTTTCAATATCACTGTCATATTTTCAATACCACTGCCATATTTTCAATGTCACTGTCATATTTTTCAATATAGCTTGGCGCATACAGCGCAATCTAGGGTGATCACCTTTTCTTCATGCAATTAACGACAACAGTGCGTCGAAATGATTCAGTGTCCTATGCACCATTGGGTGAGGATAAGGGTCAGCTGCGGTAGTAGTAAATATTTAAAGCATTAATTTTATCGACTCTTCGTAGATCGTATCTGGCCATTAAACGAAACGTAACATTGAAATTTAATTACTGATTATATACAATATTAAAATGAAACCATCACGAGTACGACCAACCGGCATTTAATAGTTTTTTTTAGATCATTAAACTAAAATAATAAAAAAAATAAATGGATTCTGTTGTTCAGGGGCCATCAAAAGTAATAGAATAATAATTGTATATTTTATGGTTAGCAATCACATTTTTAATGCTACATTTAATCGTGACAGTCATTAGTTTGTAGGCAAAAGGAAATGTCTGCAGTGGAACCTCGGGTTACGAACAAAAACCCTGACGGAAAAATTACTCGATTTCCGAACAAAATTTCAGATTACGAACGAAAATTCGGACTACGAATGCAATTTCAAATAAACAAAATTTGAACAACGTCATATATTAAAAATCGTTAATTTTCATTTGTGCATGTTTTCAAAATGCCTAGAAAATGTACTATATCCCAGCGAAAGCGGCATATTTTTAACTTAATATTTCCCCTCTACAGGGCAGAAAGTGTTGTTTTTGCATTTTGAAGAAAAGATATTATTCAATTATTTTTTTAAATGTACTAAATATTTTTCAAATGGAGAAAAAACCTTCAGGTTTCACCTAAAATGATCTGTAGCACAGTAAAAAGTTCAATGAGTGGCTTGATATTTATTTTTGATACATTTCATTATATTCTTAAACTTTAAAACGATCTCCTGAAAAATAAGTTTTTTTATATATGACGTTATTGAAAGCAGTGAGCAAAATGTCAAATATGATTGACGTACGACGCCATTTGCAAAAATTATAGCACATTCTGATAGGGTGATTCATTGTGTGCCATCCTGTATATAAACATCGTTATATTCTTATAATTACATCAATATACCACTAACAATGTCAATTTATGGACATTGAACGATTTTCGTCTGTTAATCATATGATTACGTTAAAAATTAATCGCTTTTTTCGACGGATATGCATCAAACGAAATAGATTATAAGGCGCATATTTGGAATCTCATTCAATATTAATGTGCTATGTCTTTTGTATTAAAATATGAACACACACAATAAAAATGAAATTTTAAATAGGTACCTACAGTGGAACCTCGAGTTACGAATTTAATTCCAAAACAATCATGTAATTACCATAACAATCTAACTGACAAACTAATTAACCATCAAGTAGCTTCCCGAAGAGGTAGGCAGAGAGAATAGAACGCCACACCAATCTATCTTCGCAAACAATCTTCGCCTCTTTCACATTTCTTCATAAATACCCGCCGATCATTCTTGACTACCTGACCACTGCCAATTTTACATACTTGATCATTTTCCAAGTCTTTCTCTGCATCTATTTTATCCATGTAAACCCTCATCCGCACCCGGTGGTGCATAGGGCACTTTATCATGTAAACACAGTATTATCTTGATCGTTAACACATAAAGGAAAGGTGATCAGCCCTCCGCTTCAGGTACCAGTCCAGGGTTATATTGAATAAATATTAGAGTGAAAAATCACATTGACCTCCCCTCTGGGAATCGAACACGGGACCTCCAGTACGGTAGCCGAGCGTGCTGACCATTACACTACGGAGGCAGACTAAAATCTATTACCAAGTACATATTTATGTTATAGATAATACACTATTGTATATATGTTATTCCATCAATATTTGAGTGTGGTTGTCAATAATGGGTAGAATTGGTGAATGTTACACGTGTGTAAAGTGATCACTTAAACCAGCCTATGACGGTCGTCAGCCCCGTAAATGCCCAGACTTCCATATTCTTCTTCATCTTTGATGAGATGTTAAAAAATAATAGTTGAGTTAGCACACTGACTCATGTTCCTGTCTTCAGTATCTGCAAAGATAAGCCATTCTGCGGATTTCCCCACCATTAACCACCTAAAAAATCGATATGTTTACTTTTTATCGTTAGTTTTTTTTGTTGTATTTTAAAGAGTAGAAAAAATAGTTTTTGTGAGTTCAAGGTTACAAATTAGTGAATTATCAACGATACACGATGGTCCGAAATGATGAATCGTTCTAGCGGATATCCCCGTAACGAAATGGCCATCAATACATTGATCACGCTAATGTTTCCACCATTTTGTTGGAAAATTCTTGACAGTTCTATTGTTTTCTGATTGCTAAATACACGATGAGCATATATGAATATCTACGAATATGACTGTGTCGTCCTTATCAGTAAAACAAATTCCGGTGTGTTTTAAGCAATATTTTCTCAATTTTATATGTTTTCATCTTGCGACTGGGAAATTTACAGTGCCAATATTAGAAACATAACCTTAACTTAATCCAAGTTTTACCGTAAACGCTTGCTTATGTCCACCATTTTCTCACAAATAATCGTTTTACAAGGGTTTTTATGTAGTAAATCTATTAAAAATAAATACCCGAAATTAGGCAAATATTATATACTTAGAGTCAAGGAGCGCTCTAAAGCGCTCGATTTTTTCAAAATGCAATAGGTACCTACCTACCTAACTGTATTTTAAATGAAGGCGATTTTATTCGGAATTTGGAATTCGGAATGCACGTAATCCATAGAAAAAAAAAACAGTACACATTTTGACGAACGATAAATAAGTATTTCAAAGTAGGAATTTCAAGGTATTCCATTGTTTTTTTTTCTTCTTTTTTTCGTTTTATTTTTTTTATTTTTTGCATTTTAATATTTATTTTAATTACAAGTACAATAATATTCTATTTTATTGACACAAAAAATATTTCATTTTATTCATTCTTCTACTTTTTAATGGCTTTTCACCCTTCTTGAGTGTTCTAGCCAGATTTTACTCGTTCGGAATATAGTGAATTATTAAATAACATACAAAGATGAGTTTTAATAATATAAAAAATTTGAAATTACTGGTAGGTACTAAGAATTTTTATAGAGGAAAAGGCATCGATTACATACGGAGTTACCGATTCAACTACATACGTATTATAGATAACAGTAACTCTGTTTCTGGCCTTTTGTTTTTAATGACTTTGACATTTTAAACAGTCAATTAATTGAATTATTTATAAGTCTATTATTATAAGATGTGTCCACGTATTGACCATTCCTGATTTCTTCGTCGGTAACTGCCTATCAACACAAAAGGCACTTGAGATTCCTACCCAAGCTCTGCTAACTGCCAAATATTGAAATTACTCATCAGATAGTTATTTTTTTAAGAATTAATTAGTCTTAACCCTTTCCGGTCCATAAAAAAAAAAATAAAAAATTCCACCAGGTCCACAATAGATTTACAGCATTACAGGGTAAAGCAATACATCCAAGTTTTTTTTTAAATAAAACTACACTTGTGTTAAAAAAAAAATTTCTGTATGTATACAATCTTGTCTCTTATTATTACATTTTATAGACATTTATAGATGAAAAAATATGTTTGCTTGTATTTTAACACTAAACTGGTCAAAGAAAAAAATGACGAATGACATCCGATATAGGACTCACCGGAATAAAGTCGATGTCGAATGACATTCGACATAGGACCGGAAAAGGTTAAGGAAGAAGCTATTAGATTCGAAAACGGTCGAAATTATGATTAAGTTGTTGTTAAGAAATTATTATTTTGTCAGTGAAATTTACATTACATTTTTTTTAGTTAATAATAATAAAATACGCCCCTAAAAATCTTTTAAAAAAATAATTTTAACTCCCTCTTCACCCTTCAACGTAAAAAAGCACACAACTCTAAAATTTTGTCATAGCTTCACATAGGTAAAATTTATGCGGAATGCATCGAAACGCGTGTCATAATAGATTTTAGAAAATTGTGGTATTTACCAAGTAAAACTTAAATGAAAAACAGAAAATAATCATTGGATATTATTCTTCACTTGATAAGTACTTACTTATAATATGGTATATTTTCCATACATAGGTATGTGATAATTTAATCAATCACGTCCGTGACCTTGTATGATCAAAACAAAATTATATCTTGATTACCCATGATGTTGCCATAGGTAAGTTACTCGTAAGTACATAGTAATGGTATTCGACGAAACTCATGAAACGATGTTTGTATCGTGAGATTTTACGTAATCACACCCACATGATTTGCAATATATTTGTAGAAAAACCCACTATCATAAGTTTTTCTAAAAAAAATACACTTATATTCACCATCGTCACACGTACTTCATTTGGGAATTATTCAGAATTCTCTTCTCAAAAATTAAGCTAAATTACGTTTATTTATTTTTTTGAATTACCTAACGCTCAGGTGACTCGGAAATCCAGATACGACTTTTGCATCACCTCTTATCATGGCTCTACTTAGGCTTCAACTTATGAACTTAAGTTTTATAGCCTATACTTACTCGTGAGTGGATTTACTCTTTTTGTTTAATGCGTTAATTTAACGATGACATCCCTGTAAATGACCAGGCGGAAGCATTTCCCTGTCAAAAGATCTTTGTCCCTGTTGGGATCTGTTGTATAATACATACCTGCATATTAGGGTAATATAAATCACTCTCGGCCAGAGACTCATCGCCTTTGCGGTCTTTAGATTTCTATCTCACTCAAATTTGAGATTTTGAGAACTGTAAAGATTTGTCACCTTTTAGGTGACATCAGTATAAGAATTTTGATTGCATTACCATTTTTCTTTCATTGTAATTTTATAATTATTTTTTGTAAAATGTCCCCTCGGCACGAGAAATCTCAATGACGGCATATTACTGTTATTTGTAATTATGTACGAGTAGGTACTTGTATATTATGAAATGTAAGAAATAAATATAAGATATGTATAATGTACGTACTCGATAAAATTAACAAGCGAGTCATAAAAATTACACCGATTCTGTCATCTTTAAATATTTACCAATTATTTTTCTGTTGAAATTCGCGATAGTTCAATAACCAAATTTGATTTCTTCGAAAGATCACTCGACTAATTACACTGGCCAACAATTTACAACTTTTATTTTGTAACTGGCATGAAAATACCTGATCTTTATGCACTTTGCATAGCTGAATTCAAAAACGAAAGCAAAAAAAATGTAGCACGTCAGATTTTTTAGTTTTGGATATTTTTAATTCTGATATTGACTGACGTTTATCCTATTATTTATGTATAAATATAAATAAACATATAATGCTATCGCATTCAATATTAATAGGTTAATGTAATATATTTTCACTGTTACTCCATAATTAGACCCTATTTTCAAAGTACAAAAACTTATCCTAAGAATAATAAATAAATGTAACTCGACACACCCTTCCAATGAGCTATTTACAAGCTATACGGTACTAGACGTACGGCAACTGTTCGTCAAGGAAGTACTGATTCACTTCTGGAATAAAATGGAAAAGGTTAGAACGCAACAAACTATTCGAACCCGGGCAGCATTAAATAAAAACTACATTGGGCCAGCCATTAAAACAAGTTTTGCCCAAAAAAATTTTTCATTCCTCGCTCCAAAAATATTTAATTTGCTGCCCGAAACCATTAAGATTTCCAGGAGTGATCAGGTCTTTAAGAACAGTGTTCGTCGATGGTTACTTAACATTGGAAGGGACAAGGTGGAAAGTGAATTAATTAAAGTCCAGGTGTAATTATCACACTAAAAAACCTTAAAACATAAATTATTTTTGTATCTCCTGTATGTTATGTTTATAAACTAATCATTAAAAAAAATATATGTATATTAAAAATTTTAAAAAAATATATATAAACTTGTATTACCATGTTAGTATTCGGCTCAACACAGGCCATGCCTAAAGAGCCGTAATACGTATAATAAATGTGTATATGAAATGAATATGTATATTGAATGTATCTATGTATTATGAAAATAAATAAATAAATAAATAAATAAATAAATAACACTATCCAAATTTCGGAAGCAAAAAAAAAAAAAAAAAAAAAATTCAATACTTTTTTTGAATCCCTAAGACCTTAGACTAAAACATGTCTAGATACCAACCACTATTACAGTTTCAACGTATGAGGTCCATATAAACAATAATATGACTGTAACATGAAAACTTGACGTGATACAAGCTTGTCGCCATATAGACTTTGAATAAGAACGATTACCTTAGTCCAAATCAGTCATCAAAGTTTCAGTTACAAAATCATCGTTGGCCAGTGTTATTTATATATTTTAAAAACATACTACACACCTAAGTCACAATCATTATTTTCCCGATGAGTAATTTCTATAACTCATTTTAGAACATTGGATAACCAAAACTTAAACACAGATATTAAGTTTTTTTTAATAAAAAATAAATTAAACAAACCAAAACATATAAAATATAAAACAATGGACGGGTACAGTAAATAGGCATATAAAAATCATAAGGTAAGAAGTATGTTTAAAGGAAACAAATCGCTCACTCCTTTCAACAACGTCATATATAAAAAATCGACAATTTTCAGTTGTGCGTGTTTTCGGAATGCCCAGGAAATGTACTATATACCAGCAAAAGCGACATATTTTTAACTTAACATTTACCCGCTACAGGGCACAAAATGTTATTTTTGCATTTTGAAGAAAAGGTATTGTTTGATTTTTTTTAAATATACTAAATATTTTTAAAATGGATAAAAAAACATTCAGGTTTTACCTGAAAAAATCTGTTGCACCGAAAAAAGTTCAATAAGTGGCTTGATATTTGTTTTTAATACATTTTATTATATTTTTAAACTTTAAAAACGATCTCCTAAAAAATCAAGTTTTTTGATGTATGACGTTGTTGAAAGGAGTGAGCGAAATGAGAGAATATAACTAATCACTAACACAATATCTTTACATAAAGTTATTTTCAAATATAATACATATAATATAAATATAATATAATCAAATGTAATATTTTCAGTTCATTCATTTTGGGTCCCTGACTGGATTCTAATAACCTCCATTTAAAAATGCCTGGTAGATATCGCAATTTATTGCTTTAATTGATTTGCTGTCCAAAAAAAAGTGATTAATGACACTATTGGTGTTAGCGTTAAATGAAATATTCATTGATGAAAAAAATAAGGAAAATCCTAAGAGTGTACAGCGACTGTGCGCGTCATAATACTAGGTTAATATTACCAATTTTTAATACCTTGAGACGATACCGGCTTTGTGTTCCTTTTATTAATGGGTAAACCATTGTTTAACGTCAGTTGTTCGTGGTCTACATCGGAGTGAAGTGCCAGACAGTGAAGCATATAGTGTTCTCAGCTTGGGGTTAGTCGGTTTTATTATCGTTTTATTATTGTATTATTATCGTTTTATCACTTTAGTGTCGGGTTGTGGTCCCGTAGTAAGTGTCGCGGACTCTTGAGTCAGAGTGTCTCGCGGTTCGAACCCACTCTACCACAATTTGATACCTATTTCTAATAATGAGCCGCTTAGGATTACAGAAATATTGTGAAATTGAAGTGTTTTTATGAATAATAAAAACACAAATATTTTTCTTTTTTTAAGCTATTTTTTATTATTTATTTCAAAGTTTAACTCATTATTTACATCAAGGTTTTTAAAAAAAAAAAAAGAACTGCGATTCCACGCAATTTAACTATGAAGCTAACTCTTATTTTACTTCTAGTGCGATCCATATTATTATAAAGTTATTATCGATCCATATCTTTAGAAAGTCAAAGTTGCCATTTTTAGTAAGAATATTTCAAGTGCGATCCATATCGTTATAAAGTTATTATCGATCCATATCTTTAGAAAGTCAAAGTTGCCATTTTTTCTAAGAATATTCCAAGTGCGATCCATATAATTATAAAGTTATTATCGATCCATATCCTTAGAAAGTCAAAGTTGCCATTTTTTCTAAGAATATTTCAAGTGTCGATCCATATTGTTATAAAGTTATTATCGATCCATATTGTTAGAAACTCAAAGTTGCCATTTTTTGTACGAATGTTTCAATTGAAACTTATCTGAACCCAATGGTGTAAAAATATTTTACTAACTGTACTAATCGACCACTAAACTAACCGACAACTTATCTTTACGTAACTTCTCCGCGGGGGTAGACAGAGAGAATAGAACGCCATACCAATCTGTCTTTGCAAACAAACTTCGCCTCTTGCATCTCCTTATACATACCCGCCGATGATTCCGACTCCTGACCTGAACACTTTCAATTATTTGATATACTTGATCATGCCATGTTTTCCACGGTCTTCCTCTGTTTCTATAACCAACCATATTAATTCATTGGATTGGTGTGGCATTCTATTCTCTCTGCCTATGGTTCGTTAGTTAATTAGGATTATAATACAATATTTTATATTTTATTAATAAACTTCAATGACCTTCTGCCGATAATTTTTGCCAGTTTTATACTTCCTTCATGTTTTAAGCACCGTGTAAAATCCGAACCCTATAATGCCACTCAATTACACAAAGAGGTCATAGCGTTGAGCGTATTATAGTTTTTATTAATAATCTGGTAGGACCAGAAATAAAATTTTAAACTTTACTGTAACTGAAATCAAATGTCAGGGTCTGACGAAAAGTAAATGTTTTATATCGAAGTTTAAATAGAACAAAAAGAGATTAATAATGGCAAGCGAAAAAACGGACAAGGTACAAAAACTTGTATATATTTTTCTGTATAAAAATGCTTAAATAATACTAGTTTTATGGCTGGAAAAAGATGCACTTTTTCCTCGCGAAATTAGTAAGAATTTTTTCTATGTATGCCGATTATGCATGCAAATTTTACGGAAAATGATACACTATATCAGGCATGGCTAACCTATGGCATGCGTGCCATAAGTGGCACGCGAGACGATTTTGCATAGTACGCGAATAGAGTGAAAAATAGTTTAAATAGTATTACAAAATTCCAAACATTTAAATGAAAGAAACTTCTGCTTGTACATATTTTATTGAAAGCTACCAGCTATGAACACAATATAAAAAAAATTGTCATCTAGCATCCAACAAAAAAATCCCACTAATAATGAAGTTTTAAGAGTTAAGTAAATATATATATATATATTTTTTTTTCCATTAATAAGTACTTAATTATTTTTTTCGGTGTATTGATGCTTTGTTTATATTAAAAATCTGTAGTTACACAATCATTTGACGGATTTTTATTTCCATCGCATGTGGCACGCGACAAATTATTATTTTGAACAATTTTTTTCCACTCAGGCTTAAAACGGTTAGCCATCCCTGCACTATATCATGATGTTCCTACTATTTCGCCAGAATTATGTTAAACCGTCATGTTTCGTGTTTTACATTCTTTATTGAGTACACAACATGGAACGAAAGCTAGGTTTTTTGTCACACATCGTAAAAAAAAACATATTTAGGTACTAGGTACCTACCTATTTATGTCCATGGAAAATATTTATAAAATTAAATTATTATGTTTCTTATTATTTGAAAAAAGAATTTGAACGGATGAGATTCAAATGCGCTCCAGTGTTGTTCTCCCAAATCTTACGTAGGCACCTACCTTAAGTAAATCAAGCCGTTTTTCGAATTCGGAATTCTGAATGTACGAAACCCATACAATAAATGTTGTTTTTTTTCAACGGAATATATTTGGATATCAAGATTTCAAACGTTTTATTCGGAAATGGGTATTATTTATCAACACGCTGATTTTTTTAAATGAGTTTTGCAAGTAAAGAAAATATAAAATTATTGAAATTTAGATTTTTCATAGATGCAAAGAAAATCAAATAAAATCCCATTATTATGTTTTATATTAAATATTTTGGTAGGTCTCCATAGTGTAACATTTAGGGTATTTTGATGGGGTCCCGGGTTCGATTTCGAGGGGGGTTAATAGATTGACAAACATGTGTATAAACCTTAATGTGCCCTGAAATGGCAGCCAAATTAAATTCTTATTCTTCTGGGATCAGCTTTATTCGCACCAGATGGTGCATAGGGCATCGCATCGGAACGATGCGGTGTTATCTCGGTCGTTGATTACATGAAGACGGGTAATCAGTGCTGAACAGGGTGAAGGTGCTTATAGTAAAGAACTTTTCTGATATACGGAAATGGAGGAGGAATAGTATTTAGGAAATATATATATATAGTGCCAGTGATGTCTAGGGTACTTGGGGTTGCATACCCGGACCTTATGATAGTGTCTTACAAATATACTTTTATTTATTACACTTCTCGTACATAATAAATTTACATTGGCGTGATTATTGCTAAGAAGAAATATCTTCCAACCAACGAAAGACAGATTAGTCTTTCAGCAATACAGGTCAAGTTTAAAACTAATATATGTAGTTGTTTGAAATCAGTGGACAGATATTACTTGAACATATGTAAGTGCAAAACCAAAAACAAAAAAAACATAAGTTATAATGAGTTGCAATATCAATGATCATATCATTACAGTATTGTTTATATAGTTCACTCCTTTCAACAACGTCATATATCAAAAAATTTAAGAAGAGATCGTTTTTAAAGTTTAAAAATAAAATAAAATGTATTAAAAATAAATATCAAGCCCCTTATTGAACTTTTTACTGTGCAACGGATCTTTTTAGGCAAAACCTGAATGTTTTTTCTCCATTTGAAAAATATAAAGTACATTTAAAGAAATTACTAAACAATACCTTTTCTTCAAAATATAAAAACAACACTTTCTGCCTTTTATAGGGTAAATATTAAGTTAAAAATATGCCGCTTTTGCTGGGATATAGTACATTTTCTACGCATTCCAAAAATACGCACAACTGAAAATTGAGGATTTTTGATAAATGACATTGTTGAAAGGAGTGAGCGATATGTCACTATAAAACCGATGAAAATAAGGAAAAACAATGGCACTAGGATCAGGTAAGGAGTTGGAGAGGGGGATAGGTAAAGGGTAGAGATAACTAATACGGAAACCAATATCAAATTTAAATACCTATTCTATTATGTTTCGGTATCACACAAAAAGCGATATAAAATTTACCTTTTGTGAAGTTTACGACTAGCACTGTAGATAGGTACTTATAAAATACATATTATTGTATTATATAATTTGAATCGTGACTGTTTCCTCAACAGATACACGATGCTGAATAAATTATTTTAATTACTTGCAAATCACTCTTCTACTCACTAATTTTATAAAATGCTTAGTCAGTAATTAATAAAACAAAAAATAAAAATCTTTAACACGTAACGGATCACTAATCAAGTGAGAAGAATACATTTTTAATTTCGTTGTGTACTTATTTTTTGCAATTAAGGCCTTACTCGCAATAATAGAATTCATTAAGCGTCCGGCTGCGCTGAGAGCCGGACATCACTTCACGCCCGATTTTTTTTTTAGAATATATACGTATTGGTTTTTTAGAAAATACATATTGATTAAATATGTTTATAATTTTTTAACTCCTTACCTTTCAATAACTCTTTTACTTGCTTTATTTCGAAGAAAACTTATTTTTTCAATACAAAAACGGTGTTCTAAGTTTTAAAAAATCAATTACGTCAAATGTAACCTGTGTTTAATAATAACTCAGTTGTGATTTATCATATGTAGATACAGATACAAGTATGGTTCATACATGGTTCATGTATTAGCAGAAATCATAGTTTATTTATTTTATTGGATATTCGGATATAATTTGTTTTAAATGGATGGTTAGTTATTAGTTATTTTCTTTAGAAGCCCTTTTATGCAGGGCTAGGTCTTCAATGAAAAGATAACGCTTTAAGTACATAATGTAGATAAGTTTAACATTATTTCTTAATTGTTTATTTTTGTCCGCCTCCGTAGTGTAATGGTCAGCACGCTCGGCTACCGTTCTGGAGGTCCCGGGTTCGATTCCCAAGGGGGGCAAAATATATATAAGTGATTTATTCACTGTAATATTTATTCAATACTACCATGGACTGGTACCTGAAGCGGAGGCCTGATCACCTTTCCTTCATGTGTAAACGATCAAGATAACACTGCGTTTATATGACACAGTGCCCTATGCATCATTGGGATGCGGATAAGGGTCTTATTATATATTATTTAGGATTTACTTGGTGAATACAACTATTTTTTAAATCAATTATGACACGTGTTTCGATGCATCATTTTCAAACACCGTATGCGGAATGCATCGAAACACATGTCGGCTGTCCAAATTTAAAACACAGTAAGGGACATTTTTTTGTAGTACGTTTTTTTTGCATTTTTGGACTAAGTAGATTCTACTTAGTCCAAAATGCAAAAAAAAAACCTACCGCAAAAATGTACCTTACTGTGTTTTGAGTTTGAACAGCCGATGTCATAATAGATTTTAAGAAATATTTGTATCTACTAAGTTAATCTTAAATTAATGGACAGATATTACCTCAAAGTGAACGCCGAAACAGTTTATTAAATTATTTCTTAACTTTTATTTCGAATCGATTTCTGATTTAGAAACCGGGTATCAATTAGTATTGTTAGAAAGTTCTCATGTTTCGGTATCATTACCGAAAAGAAAATTCATTTACATTTGTTTTAGTAAAGATATCTACCCTATGTAGTTAAAACTTTAACTTCCGCGTGTAATCGATAACCTGCTTTGGGTATAGCCTATCAAAAGTCTTTAGACAGTTTTCTAGTTAAAAATAATTTATTATTTGTCACAAATTATTGTTTGTTGAGTTTTTTATTTAAATTTTATTGGAATTTGTTACACTCCTGAACAATTTATAAGTAAACTATTAGTAAAATAAACGTTAGTAAAAATACATAAAAATTGAGTATTCTTTCGGCATGGAACGCATTATCGTATTTTACATTGATTTCTACGGGGAAAAAATGTTTCTATATTATTTTGAGAAATAAAAAGACTTTCACTCACATTTTTATTAATAACCAACTAGTTTCGGCAACAACCTGATGCCCTCTTCAGGGTTTAATTTATGACTTATTTCTCAAAATAATATATCAATATGATCCACAAAGTTAATGCTTTCAATATTCAAAACAAATAAATGTTTCGCTTAACAAGTAAGATGATGGAACGAATTATGCTCGTTTTAAGAGGTTCCACTGTATTTGTTTTTTTTCCTTACCTGCCCTGGTTTAGAGCTTCATAATTATGGTAACCCTAGGTATTCCCTTTACCCCTTTCAGTATCCGCCAGTGATTTTGTTTTTTGACAGTTCGAATCCATCCAAATCCGACACTGTTTGAAAGAATCACGAATATGAAATAAATAAACGATAAGTTAATTGATAAATGTACAATAAACTAATTCATGATTCGTTATGCTAGTTTTAAAATGCAATTTTTAAATGGCAATGTTATTTAATAGTTATTGAATATTATAAATAATACGATGTCCTCTACACAACCTTCGTGGTAACCGTTTTTTTCTTTGACCTTGTCTTCCTATATATTTTGGTGTTTTATTTGTTGTTTTTGTATTGTTACAGGTTGATAGCTTTATAAGAAGAGACAAGAACCGGAAATGTCTATGGCTAATGAGGTAATAAAGACATAATAACACTAATTTATAAAGATGTCATTGTAAAATTAAAACCATTTAATTTTGATTAAGACTGTATTACACACAATGTTAATTCGCAATAAAAATTTAAACACATAAACGCGATGTAAATATTTTTTTGAATAAACACATTTCATTAAAAAACAATGGTTTTAGTGTAAAAATGCGTCACGATGAATAACTTTTGCGAAAAAAGCAAATAAAACATTATTTTCTTACTAAGGAGTCCGGGTGCAAAAATCCACAAATTAAATTGAAATATGAAACCATGAAGTTCAACTCAATATTTCTTTTTTTATCATCATCTCCTTATTTTTTTTGCCAAAGCCTTCACAGTTGAGTGATACAATGAAAACATTACTTGGGAATGATATATTAGTAAAATTAAATACAAAAAAATAAGATTATTTAAAAGTATTAAAAGTATTTTTAAAAACCTATATTTTTAAACAATATAAAGAACTCGGAATGTAAAAGTGACGGCTTTTTTATAATAATACGTTAGTGAAAAAATAATTTATCGTAATCCAATTTTTGTACATTGTTTGAAAAAAAGGGTATCCCAGTTCATGCAAAATTTGAATTCTGCGCCGTTTGGGCGGTAAAGTGTTGCCAGTAGTAAAAACAAACCTGACAAATTGACAATTCATATTTGTTCATAATTAAAAAATGGAGCGCCACGCAAAAGGGTAAAGCGAATACTTTTTCATGGTTAATAATAATAATAAATTTGGATAACTTATATAGCGCCATTTTCGTAAAAAAATACCTCAAGGGCGCTTCACTGTGAATGAATTGGTGAAAATATTATCGTGGAAATGATTTAGCAAACAAATGTGTTTTTAGTCTTTTTCTAAAGATCATCTCACTCTCACTATTTCTAACCATTGGTGGAAGAGCATTCCACGCCGTCGGTCCTGCAACAGCAAAGGCACGCTCGCCAAATTAAGTGCGTTGGTTGCGAGCTGGTAAGATCACTTTGCCCATTGCAGATGTTGTAGCCGATCGAAGCGTGAGACGTCTATCAACCAATTCATCTGGAATACACAGCTCCTTAAGATACTCTGGAGCCATATTGTGTATTGATTTATACATGAGTAGGCAGAGTTTATACTCAACCCTTTCGGGAAAGCGTAACCAGTGGAGTTTTTGAAGTAGTGGGGTAATGTGACTGAATTTAGAAATTCCAAAAATTAGTCTCGCTGCTGCGTTTAACACTGATTGCAGTCGAGTCATTTTATTGTTTGGTAGACCCGTGTATATACCGTTACAATGAGTTGTAACGGTATATACACGGGTATATACACAATATACTGTTACCGGTTGAGCGGTGTTAGAAAAATCAAGATTTGGCAGCTAAATTCGTAATTATCGTATAAAACATTGTCAGAGTAATAATTTAACTTCGTCGAAGAGTTGAAGTGAAAAAAATAGGAATAGGTACAGCATTAATAAGATATCAACATTCTGGTCGTCCTACAAGTCGTTCAGCACTGAACATCGAATCAGGTTGCCTCTCTTCATCTGGAGTGATCCTGTGCCATAAGGGCTTGCATAAATGAGAGCCCTTGATATCATTGCTCCTGGTTAGACCTCTCAGCTTGACTTTTTTAAAATATTTGTTTGTTGCCTTAATAAACTTTCCTTGCCTATTATGTACAAGGATTTACAGCATATTTTGTTTATATCCATCGATCAAGATCCATCACATAGCTTATTTATTTGTCTAATTCGTTTTGTCACATTTTCCTAATAAGACACTACCAAATCCAATAGATCCTTATGTCCCATTGCCTCATCAATTTTAGTCAACTGAACACCCTCTTTTGCACATTCTCTTTCCCATTTAAATCTCTCCCTTTGAAAAATTGGACATACTTACACCAAATGAGAGACATCCTGTGATCACATTCACAAGCAGAATCTTGTCTAATTCCAAAACGGAAGAGATATGAGACTGTAAAAATTTGAGTCATCGCAAAGTTCAATTTATGTTTTTTTATGAAAATTCAAACAATTTTGTATGGTCGGGAAGAAAATTTTAGTAATTTTTCGGCTTGACATTTTTTTTAGATTGGAATTGGATTTATTATTTACCTTGCTCATTATGTACAAGGTTTATAGATTAATCAGTGGATTTTTGTTTCTTCTAGCTAAAAGCATGTTTTATTTTAATCTGCTAGGAATAGGAAGGTTAAATTAGTGTGGGCATTGGCCACAGGAACTTGTCAGCGTTTGCTGATTGCTGGGAGAAAACCACGTAAAACTCCTCAGGAGAAGCCGGACTGCTGACTGTCGTCAACAGGCCTTCCGTTCCACAAGAAGAGGGTTCGGCATTTTGTGTCCTAGCTTGGTTTATGTTACCAATGTCCTTCACTATTTTTATCATGTACTAGCGTGTACCCGGCATGCGTTGCATTGCCACTCAAAAAAAAGGTTCTCTATTTGATTCTTAACTAGTGTGTGCCAATCAGGAACTTGTCAGCATTTGCTCATTGCTGGGAGGAAACCACGTTGCACTCCTCGGGAGAAGGTGGACTGTTGACTGTTATCGGCAGACCTCCTGTTCCACTAGAAGAGGTTTCGGCATTTCGTGTCCTAGCTTAACCTTCGACCACTCTCAAGATACACTGACATCTTATTCCTCAGGGATGTGGGTGTCCCATGGAGAGCATAGGGCCGAGCCTGGCCGGCTACTGCGGCGGGGGCGCCGCGCTCGTGTTCATGGGCATCCTGGAGGCCTACATCAACAGCCGCTGTGACATCGCGGACCCCTGCCGCCGGGTCAAGAGCAGGAGCGGCCCCGACTCTAGCTATGACTTTGTGGTAGTCGGGGGCGGCACTGCAGGAGCGGCCGTGGCAGCCAGACTGTCGGAGAATCCTAACTGGAAGGTATGACTGAGTCCAACACTCATTGAAAGTTCCCACCCATACCTTAATTTATTTAAAGATCTTTAGTCTTGAGGATTTTATTAACATATTGGTTACGGCTAGTTTGTTGAGGCTTAGATCTCAAGCTTGTCTTAAGCGTTTACATCAGAATGCGCTCTGGGCTGGTCGTGTGCCCACGCTCAATTAAAAATATGTATATTAGATATTTTTTTACTTTTTTTTATATAAAAAAAGTATAATATACTTATAAGTGTAGAAATTTTTTTTATCAATTTTTTAACTCCTTAACTCAATAACTCTTTTTTTGCCAATCAAAACAAATACAAGTTTGTAAATCCACCACTGAATTTTCTAGAAGTACCCCGGTGTAGGCAGTGAAAGGGATTAGTATTTTGATAAAATATGACCTAATTTGTTTTTAAATTGACCAGGTGCTTCTGCTGGAGGCAGGCGGTGACGAGCCTCCGGGCTCCAGCGTGCCCTCGCTACTGGCGGCCTACTGGGGCCACCCCGACCTGGACTGGAACTACTACACGGAGCCCCAGCCTTCGGCCTGCGTGGGCGAGCCGGAAGGCCGCTGCAACTGGCCCAGGGGCAAGGTTCTAGGTGAGGGGCTCTTAGGGGCCTGCTTTCTGCCTCTAACAATATCTTAATAAGAAAGAGAGAGAGAGACAATTAAGAGTAATTGCGTTTATTACTTGCCTTACTTATTATGTACATGGTTTAGATTTATTACTTGCCTTACTTATTATGTACATCAGTGGGTTTTTGTTTCCTCAAACTATTTTTTTTTTATTATAATCTGTGTTGGGAACAGGAGGGACAATCTAGTGTGGGCCAATCAGGAACTTCTTAGCATTTGCTCATTGCTGGGAGGAAACCACGTAAAATTCCTCAGAATAAGCCAGACTGTTGACTATCATCGACAGACCTTTCTACTAGAAGAGGGTTCGGCATTTTGTGTCCTAGCTTGAGTCACACTCAGGCTAAACTGCGAACTGGTTAATTAATTTGATAATAATTTTTAAAATATCTATACGAAGAAGTTTACGCTTACTTGTTATTGGCAGGCGGTTCCAGTATGTTCAACGGCATGATGTACATGCGTGGACACAAGAAGGACTACGACGACTGGGAGAAGAACGGAGCCAGGGGCTGGGCGTGGAGTGACGTGCTTCCCTATTTCCTCAAGTCTGAAGACAACCTGCAGGTGGGCTCTCTGGTCTCGCCCGACTACCACGCCCAAGGAGGTCCAGTCACCGTCCAACAGGTAAATACAAATTAAAACGAAAGAATAATTATCTAAAAACTTTGTTTTATATTTCCCTTAACCTTTCCGGGAGTATGGACGTAAATGAACTTCGGCGTAAATTTTCCCCAAAGGAGTATCGATGTTAATGAAATAATGATGATGTAACTTGTAAAGGAATGACATCTGTGGATATTTGTATGTAATTTTCTCATAAAATAAAACCTAGAGACGGTGAGTTCTATTTTATTTTTATTATATTTACATAATTTTATCTTCATAATACATAGATTTGCTAGGCATGCTTATGAGTACGCCCTAGCTGTATACATTTGCTTGAGATAAGCATAGTCATTTACGTAAAACAGTGCTACCATGAGCTATTTCACCTAATCATAAAAGGCAAAATAGAGGGTTGGCAAGGTGTGAGCAGAGGATAGATCTCATGGCTCCGGAATATACGAGATTGAACAGGGATCCGAACTGTCGAGGCGCTGTTTCGAGCTGCCTAACACAAGGACAATCACTGTCAAATGATAGTTGACCAGGATTACCTGACATGACATACACAGAAGAAGATAATACTAGCATCCTCATAAGCAAACCTGTTCAGACACGCTCAGAGCACACCTTTCCCACTTGGAGATAGCATGTTCGAAAATCAAACGACTGTAAATTTTCGAACAAACTCAAAACGAGCATGCCTTTCCAGCATGGTATGTACAGTGGATCCTCTCATAACGTGCATAATTTGTTCCAGAATCTTACTCGTTAAGCTAAACATTTTTTGTTTTTAATTGGCGCGGAAGTTCCGGTTTACAAGTTAATGTCGTGATAAAGGGACCTTGACCTTTCTTTATAACTTCATGCGAAATGTCGTTGAGGGAGCAACTTTTTCACATTTTTTTTGTTTGTTATGTGGATTACTCATTATGAGAGGTTCCACTGTACACATTTGCTATTAAGTAGCAACATCTCAATAGTAGCATGCTTTTATGCTATTAATGAGCATGTCCATCTAAACCTTGATTTTTAAATATTTTTTATTTATAATAAAGATATTTGTGTTTTATTATTTACACAAATATTTCAATTTCATACTATTTCTGTGAGCCTAAGCGGCTCATTATTCGAAATAGGTATCAAATTGTGGTAGAGTGGGTTCAAACTGAGAAACTCTGACTTAAGAGTCTGCTATACTAACCATGGGACAACCCGACAATGCGTTTATATGTTTTTTACTCTATATTAAGTGGAACATATTCACCGAGTAAATGAAGAGTTCAATGTTTATATGTATATATGATTCAGAATTCTCAGATAAGATATTTGTATTATTTTTGACATCTCATCAAAGATGAAGAAGAATATGGAAGTCTGGGCATTTACGGGGCTGACGACCGTCATAGGCTGGTTTAAGTGATCACTTTACACACGTGTAACATTCACCAATTCTACCCATTATTGACAACCACACTACTCAAATTCTTGGAAGTTCTGTATATATGAACCAATTTAGAAACCTTGTTCTTGAATCACTAGAACTTCACTAGAGACATCTATTGGTGAGATGTAAAGAAGCTTTTTATCAAGCAGAAACTCTTATATTAGTGTATGTGAGATCCGAATCCTGGATTATAATCACACACATGAGAAACGCCAGAAAATACCATTTTCATTTTTATTATTTAAGCTTATAATTTGACCAGACAATTTATTTACAACATTTTGAGTGTGTCCAAATACTTGAGTATCCAAGAATTTGAGTAGTGTGGTTGTCAATAATGGGTAGAATTGGTGAATGTTACACGTGTGTAAAGTGGCCACTTAAACCAGCCGATGACGGTCGTCAGCCCCGTAAATGCCCAGACTTCCATATTCTTCTTCATCTTTGATGAGATGTCAAAAATAATATGAAAATAACTCCTGTAATTGGAGATAATCCAGATTTTGTGAACAAGTATTTGGACACACTCAAAATGTTGAAAGATATTTGTAGGTATGGTTGAAGATGACTTTTAACATATAAATCCGTTTTAGTTCCCGCATCGACCTGAACTAGCTGACAATATCCTGAAGGCAGCGGAAGAATTAAACTATGGAGTCTCTCCGGATCTCAACGGAGAACAGATTACAGGATTCACCGTTGCACAAACTATGAACAAGTGAGTTTCAAACATTTTTCTGGCCATGAGACCACATCAGATTGAAGGAGTGTTAACCATTTTTATTTATAAATTAAACAGTTAATTAATAGAACTCCATTTTAATTTATAAATTGAATGTTAAAATCAAACACTGATGTTTTTGAGTCTACTAAGTTGTAAACTTTATAAAATTAAACAACTTTGTTTTAATCTTTTTTTTTACTGGTTAATATTTTTCCATTTTCTGTTCCTAAAAATTCCGCATAGTAGGTTTTTTTGTGTGTTCCACTTTACGTATGCGCGCGCAGCTTCATACTGTTTTTGGGTGATCCTATTAGTTGTTATTAGGGGTTGCTACGCAATGCATAACAAAAATAACATTTAGAATTTTTACAGAGTGTGTGGAAGTTTTTGTCAAGGGAATGTAATTAATTTTGAGTATTTTAATGTTTTAGAATTTAATAAATCCTGATGATGACAAGGTTCTTGTCGAAACCGGCAAAAAAAAAGTGGTTAAAACAAAGTTGTTTCATTTTATAAAGTTTGTAAAATGTGCCACTAAGTATCTGCGAAAAACATTCAAGAAAATACTAAGTTATATTTTATTGTTAAATAAAACACATAAAAATAAAATTTGTGACAATGCCACAACAAGGGGAATCAACAACAATAAAACACAACTTAGTAGACTCGAAAACATCAGTGTTTGATTTTAACACTTAACATATAGTACATATAAAAGAGTGTTAACCACTTCATCCTCATGTTTTTTCACAAAGATGGAACCAAAAATATCAGGTTATTTTATTTTGATGAGGAAAATAAATTCATTTTATAATCAATGAATACACACGGTAAAAATAACAGTAATAAATGGATGTCTCTAAATTGACAGTATCATTTGACGTTATCTGTGTTACATTACTATGTACTTGTTATATTATTTATACAATGTTGCCACTCATTCTTACTGACATGGAACCGTATATCCTAATGTAAAACAGCTAATAGTCAAAACATGCGCAAACTATTAATTTATTGGTGTAGACAAAATAATCTATTTGATAACAGACCATTTCAAATAGACTAATGTTAAAAATAGATACTGTCTAATGCAATGTTGCCAATGGTTTAAACTTAGTGGAATTTCTTATGATACATTTTTAAGTTAAAATAATCTTTATTGATGTCTGAACATGGGTGAAGAAAAATATGGAAGCCTCCGTATTTTCAGGGTTTAGGATAGGTTGGTTTCTTCTTCTCCATCTTAATCCTCATTGCTGAGGGTTGTGACCCTTGTAGAAGCAATGACTCTTCTCCAGTTATCCTTTGACTGCGCTGCATGTAGCGCTCCAACTACTGAGGTGCCTGCTGCTGCTTTAATTGCCTTAATTTGATCAGTCCATCGTGTGGGGGATCTTGTGATTGGTTTATATGATCACAAAACTAGCATGTGAAAAAAGGTGTCAATAAAAGAAGTGCTCCGCAACCTTTTCTCACTAATTCTTCCTAGAATTCCGCGGCACACCAAAAACTAAAATATATAGACCATTGAATTTTTTTTTATTGATTTGGCGTTTAACTTGTAGAACTCCATTTTAATTTATGCCTAGTTATGGCATTTTCAAACGAATGCTAGGCGAAACAATTGTAACAATATTAATTTTTATGTGTTTTTTAACAATAAAATACAACTTACTGGACTCATAAAATCTGTGTTTGATTTAACAATTAATACATAAAATACAAAAAAAAATTATTTAGTAATAATTTTGAAAAAAAAAGACAATGATATGAAAAATAATTTGTACAATATTTCCAAAATATTGTACTCCCCCCCAAAATTTACATTGAAATTTCTGTTTTTTTTTTTAGGAACGGTGCTCGTGTCAGTTCCGCCAGCGCCTTCCTGCGTCCGGCTTCCCAGCGCAAGAATCTCCACATCATGCTGAACTCGCAAGCCACCCGAGTGCTCATCAACCCCGAGACCAAGGTGGTCACCGGAGTGGAATACATCCACAACGGGGAGAAGAGAGTCGCTCCAGTCGACAAGGAGGTGAATTAATTATCTCGTATTTTGTATATTAACACCTAAACGAAGGGTCACGCGTTTGCGAGTAAATTTGAACTGACTGCTAAGGACCGGTCTCGCATTATTGCCGGTTTATAAGTAATCGAACTCAATGACATCTATTGAGTAAATCAAGACATTTGTTCATTTGAAAATAAACTCATGCTACTTAAAAAGATTTGTGTCATGGCTACGAGATGATTTCATGAACGTTTGTATCTTATTTCTAAAATTTTATGACTATGAAACTTTACCTGGATTCAGCCCTTTTCAAATCTTATTTTGAGTGTCTGTGATATTTTTTATGGTCCGACCAAATTTGTTTGTCCGCTCCCGTGGTGTAATGGTCAGCATGTTTAGCTACCGTGCTGGAGGTCCCGGGTTCGATTCCCAGGGGGGTGAAAATAAATATTAGTAATTTTACACTGTAATATTTATTTAATACCCTGGACTGGTTCCTAAAGCGAAAAGATTGATCACCTTGCCTTAATGTAAGTAATGATCAAGAAAACACTGCGTCAATTCGATGGAGTGCCCTATGCACCATTGGGTGCGGATAAGAGTTATAAGTAAGTAAGTAAGAATTTGTTTGGATATTTTTTCAGAAGATCCTAGTGATATTGAAAAAAATGACAGTGAAGTGGATAGTGATTCTGATAGTGGTTCTGAAATAATAAGAGAAGCTATAAGAGGTCCTCGGGTTATGCGAATATCTATCTGCAAAAACAGTGCAAGACAGAATTTCCAAAATGTTTTCCCATGTAACAGAGCAGCAAGTCGAAGATGTTAAGCTAGTTTCCGCAATATTAATTGCAACTGATGAGTCGTGTGATACTAACATTTTTTTCCTAAAAATCTACCTCTATTTAATGTATATGACATATCGCTCACTCCTTTCAAGAACGTCATAAATCGAAAAATGCCAATTTTCAGTTGTGCATGTTTTCGGAATGCCCGGAAAATGTACTATATCCCAGCAAAAGAGGTATATTTTTTACTTAATATTTACCTGCTACAGGACAGAAAGTGTTGTTTTTGCATTTTGAAGAAATGGTATTGTTTAATTATTTTTTTAAACATACTTAATATTTTTCAAATGGAGAAAAAACCTTCAGGTTTTACCTAAAAAGATCTGTTGCACAGTAAAAAGTTCAATAAGTGGCTAGTAATTTATTTTTAATACATTGTATTATAATTTTAAACTCTAAAAACGTTCTCCAGAAAAATCAAGTTTTTTGATTTATGACGTTGTTGAAAGGAGTGAGCGATATATGCGGTTCTCTGGTTCCTTTGTTATCCTGTTTCCATGACAATTTGGCTTTTCTCACTTGACAAAACCACATCCTGCCATAAACCAAGCCAGAATACAAAATGCCGAACTGCCACCCAGAATAAACATATAATTAGGATCGGGGTTGATGAAAAAACTGCCTGACAACAATGTGTTAAGATTCAATTAACGTATTATCTTTCATAGGTGATATTGTCCGGAGGGTCCATCAACTCTCCGCATCTGCTGCTGCACTCGGGAGTGGGCCCTCGGGAGGACCTCCAGAGGGTCGGCGTCCCGGTGGTGCACGACCTGCCCGGGGTGGGCAAGAACCTGCACAACCACGTCACTACCTACATCTCCTTCACCCTCGAGAAGGAGAAGGCCAAGCACCACCTGGACTGGGTCAACGTGGTGGAGTACCTGCTCTCCAGGAGGGGCAGCCTGTCTTCCACCGGAATGTCGCAGGTAACCGAATTTGGGACCATTTTCCACAAGCTAACTATGTAATAAACAAATTTATGAGGCGAATGTAATTGGGAAAAAAAGCAGAGGAAGACCGAGAAAAACATGGCACGATCAGGTATGCCAAATACTTGTAAGTGGTCAGGTTAGGAGTCGTAACAATCAGCGGGTAAGTATGAGGAGATGCATGAACGTGGAAGAGGCGAAGAAAGTTTGTAAAGACAGAGTGGTGTGGCGTTCCATTCTCTCTGCCTACCCCTGCGGGGAACCAGCATGATGGTTAGTTAGTTTTTTAACTATGTTTAAATTTTTTAACTTTTTAACTATGCTTTGAAAATTGTAAAAGAAAAACACCTATTTTTTACCACTTGAGTTTATTTTATTAAAACAAGTAGTTTCGGAAGCTATGCTTCAATCTTCAGGTCTAAATTTTACAATTTCATTATGTCTTACCACAAAGGAAATGCCAAAATAATAAATAAAATATGCTTTGAAAACATTTTTTTTTTTATTAAACTTGTGATTTGAACGCAATCATAGATGGTGCCAACTAACTAAGGGGATTTGTGCACTACACGGAATTTTACTGTCCGGCAGTCCGGTTTTGAAAAATAAAAGCGACTACGACAGTTTAGCGTGATGGAATTTACGCGCAACGTGTTTACGCACCGATCCGAAGAAAGATTGACAAAAGCACAAGCCAATCATCGTTTTATCACGCTAACTGAAGTGCCAGACGGTAAAATTCCGTGTAGTGCACAAACGCCTTAACTAACTATGCTCTGAAAACATCGATTTAATTTTTTTACTTAAATTGTAATTTTAACGCAATCATAGCTGGTGCGTTGGCATAGTGATTAACTAGCTAACTATGCTTTAAAAACATCGATTAAAAATCTTATTAAGCTTATTTGAACTCAATCTTAGATGGTGCCAAGAACTAGCATGTGAAAAAGATTATTACCAAGGGATAATGTTTCACCATCTCTGTTGCGTCAACTTTCTAGGGCGTACTAGGTTCGCTTGGTACTTTTTAGGTTCGCTTGATAATTTAAAAATCATCATTTTACATGTAATGATATGTTTTATAAAACTTTAGGTGACTGGAATCATGAGCTCCAAGTACGCAGATCCCTCTGGACAGCATCCCGACTTGCAGTTCTTCTTCCGAGGATTCCGAGCCGGTTGCTCCAGAACCGGAGAGTTTGGTGAAGTCAGCGATCCTGAACATCCCGAAGCAGTTGAAGAACTGACGTGAGTCTATATATTTTATTGAGCCCTATTAAATTCACAATAATAACTGCAAAAGTCAAGTTGTCCTTTAAATATAACTTATTATTACACTGCTGACATCTATTGAAAAAATTATAAACAAAATTTCATGCTACAGAGTTACATGATGAATTTTAATGATGAAGAAGAATATGGAAGTCTGGGTATTTATAGAGCTGTCACAGGCTGGTTTAAGTGATCTCTTTACAACATTCACCATTCCACCCTCATGTGTGGATTAAGTATGGATAGAGGGATCAATCAATCATTTGACAACTACACGACTCAAATTTCGGAAGTTATATTTATGCTTCAATCATGTTTAGAATGGTGAATAGAATAAACCATCCCATAATAGGCTGTAAGCCCTGTAAATACCCAGACTTCCATATCCTTTTTCATCAATGTAGAGACAAACCCAGAATTTGTAAACAAAGATTTGGACACACTCAAAATATTGTGTAACATCATTACAAAGTTTCTTTTTTTTTCCCAGGATAAACCCGGTAGTCCTGCATCCCAAGAGCCGAGGTTACCTGACGCTGAAGGACAATGATCCCCTTCACCCCCCGCTCATGTACCCCAACTACCTGACTGAAGAAGAAGACATCCAAACTCTAATTGACGCTATCCACATTGCTTTATCCTTCGGAGGTTCTAAGGTATAATATAATTCAAATATGTACTAACAAAGAAGAAAAAATATCAATTATCGAAGGTGCTTTGTGATTGTGATTGCAAACAAAAATATGTCCATGGAAGCTAAAGTGACAGTTTGCAACGGACTGCTAGTACCAACAATGATGTATGAAAGCGAAACATGGAATTGGCAAACGTGGAGTGAGCACCGTTGAAATGTGTTTCCTCATGAAGAATATGTGGAAAATTGTTGTATGACAGAATTTAAATTGAAAATATTAGAAAGGAATGTAAAGCTGAACTAGAGATAATTGAAAAGATTAGGAATATTTCTTCAGGGTGGTATGGATATGCAGGGTGAAATATTTTTTTTTTGGAATAACCCGCAAAGCCTCTATTAGAGGCTTGTCTGCAGGTAGGATAGTAAGAATAGGGAAGGTAAATGTGAAAAATAAATAGCAAATGTCCAGACCAATTGATGAATTTGTTTTGCACTTGATGGGTATCGAACCCGCAATGCCAGTTTCGCAGTCGAGCGTCTACCCAACTACGCCATGGCGCCAGGCAATTAAGATTGAATCTCACATGCATAAATAAAGGTATATGCTAAAAACGTCTTCAATCATAGATGTAGTCTATGATGTTTGTTACACACACAATTTCACATACAATTAAATTTATCTATAACTATAATTCAATTTCAACATCCAGTATTGTTTTTATATGAAGAAAAGTTCCCGCTGGAACTTTAGCCAAACTATCGTCTACACCATCACACATGCGCAAATGAGTAGCCGTCCATATTTTAATTTGCACATAATTCTACGCTATTGTGATAGGAGAATCTTCCCATTCCTTGGGGCGGGGACATGAGTGAGACTATGCTCATAGGGGCAAATCATGCGTTAGAACAGTGAAAATTATACATCTCCTAGCATTACTGGCGCATGGGTAAAAGTGCATTTACAAGTCATGTTCAACATGCATAACATAATCTGTGATTCTTTTTTCTTCCTTAACACGTTGACTGCCAACTAACGAGCTAACTTACGAGAATACAATGTACGCATTTTATTCTTTGCTAGAGGACGACGACTATGGGTTATCTTGTACTGTATTTATTTGCCATATTCGTGCAGCTACAGTAAAATTCCCAGTATATCAGCGCTAATATGGTTAGATGGCTTCTGGGAAGAGAACAAAAAATCAACGCTGCCTTACATGAACAGAAAATTTATTGATAAATGAACAGAAAATATACTAATAAATTCTTTATTAAAAATCAAGAAGCAAAACAATATTTTTATTGTTTGTGAAATTGGCTTTTTAGACTAGAATCCTGAAAATTGCCGTGGCAGTCAACGAGTTAAGCAGATCATAGCTCTATCCCTATTTTAAAACTGGTGAAAAATTGTGCTCGAGTTGTACTCCGCATGCCTCCTGAGAACCTTAATCAAGCTTGCCTCTTTTGCAAGGCATCAGGTTCGCGCCGCCCAGGACGACCACTGCTGACAATTCGTCGGCAGTTCTCGTCAGAACTTCGGGACGCGGATCTGACTTGGGAGGATGCAAGGCAAAAAATTGGCACATGGTATGAATTTTTTAACAAATCCTTTTTTAATTGAAATTTAATTTTTAGATTCTTCAAGAAAGGTGGGGGATCAAGATAGACAAGAAGCCGCTGCCGGAATGCGCCCAGTCGGGCGCCTGGGGCAGCGACGAGTACTGGAGGTGCTACATGCGCGTCGTCACGGGGCCCGAGAACCACCAGGTGGGCACCTGCAAGATGGGCCCCCGCTCCGACCCCCTGGCCGTCGTGGACCCCGAACTCAAAGTTATCGGCGTCAAAGGTGAATAATGAACTCAGCTAACTAATTGTCTTGCTTCTCTCCCACAATCGTAGGGAGAGAGAATAGAATGTCTCTGCAAACGTCTTTGCAAATGTGTCTAGCTTAGTGCGCATTAGCTTAGCGCATTCTTTGGGTTTGGGAGTGGGTATAGAGCGCGTATAATCGAAGAAAGTAGAATATTTCTCACTGTGAATTGAAAAAAATCATAATTTTTTGACTCCTCACTTTTCAACAATTCTTTTCTTTTTAAAACCGTATAGTTATTTGGAAGAAAACTTTTTCAATACAAAAACGGTATTTTAAGAAAAGAAAAAAATTACGTTAAATGTTACCTGGGTTTAAAAAAATTAAGTTGAGGGTTATTCGGCTGCCCAAACTCAAAACACAGTAACTGACATTTTTTTGTAGTACATTTTTTTTTTGCATTTTTGGACTAAGTAGATTCTACTTAGTCCAAAAATGCAAAAAAAACGTACTACAAAAAAAATGTCCCTTACTGTGTTTTAAGTTTGGACAGCCATATTGATTACGATTCATAGAAACCTGACCAATTCATGACCTGTCTTAACGATTCATGGAAAGAGAGTCAGTTATTTGTGTAATAAAGGTTATTTTCATATTCAGTCGATATTGGTAAATGGGGAGATTTTGGAACAGGTAGATGATTTCATATATTTGGGTAGTATGTTTTCTAGGGATGGAAAGATTGATAAAGACATAGAAAGGAGAGTGAATGCTGGGAACAGAGTGAATGGTGCACTAAAATCAGTTTTAGCAAATAAAAATCTATCAGCGAAAGCTAAACTGGCAGTACACAATGGAGTTCTGGTTCCAAGCCTTATGTATGGAAGTGAAGCATGGAGTTGGCAAAAGAAGGATGAAAGCAGACTGAATGCAGTCAAAATGCGATCGCTCAGACGAATGTGTGGCAAAACGATGTTTGATAGATGTTCGAATGATGAAATAAGGAAAGAATGTAAGGCTGAGATAAGCATTATCGATAAAATTAAGAAAGGTATGTTGAGATGGTTTGGACATGTGGAGCGTATGAGTGAAGAAAGAACGGTTAAACAAATTTATGAGGCGAATGTAGTTGGAAAAAGAAGCAGAGGACGACCGAGGAAAACTTGGCACAATCAGGTATGTCAAATACTTGAAAGCGGCCGGGTCAGGAGTCGTAATAATCGTCGGGTATGTATGAGGAGATGCATGAATGTAGAAGAGGCAAAGAATGTTTGCAAAGACCGAGTGGTTTGGCGTTCGATTCTCTCTGCCTACCCCTGCGGGGAAGCGGTGTGATGGTTAGTTAGTTAGTTAGTCAATAGCTTACCCACTTACAATATCTTTCAATTCTCTACCTTACACTAAAGGAAGAATCATCCAATTTGCTTTCAATATTATTATTATACCAATAGACCTGCTTACGTTTAATTTGTTTTATACAGGCAAAAGAGAAAATTAAAATTATGTTTATTTACATTATTTTATTGTTGAATTTCAGGATTACGTGTTATGGACTGCTCCATCATCCCAACTGTTGTCTCAGGTATTTTTTTTTTTGCTGACAGATTTTTATTGATATCTCAACATGGATGTTTATTTAGACTGTGTATTTAGTGATCATTATATACACTGTTAAAGATTCACCATTCTACCCATTATTGACATGCATATTACTAAAATTTTGGAATGTTGCATATGTACATACCTGACAACGCACATCACGCTTTTAGCATAAGCTTCACAGATTATATCTATGGTTGGAGTTAAGTTTTTAGTTGATACCCTCATTTATGCATGTGAGATTCATTATTTCACATACTTGAAAATGCCTAAAAATATCATATTCGATTTCGTACTTATTTTGAACCCAGTTTTAGTTTAAGTTTTGCTTGGTAAATACCATTATTTCTAAAAATCTATTGTGACATGAATTGTGATGCATTCCACATCATTTTCAAACACTGTAAGGTGTTTGTACGGATTTTAAGAAATAGTGATATTTACCAAGTAAAATTTATATTAAAAATGGATAGATTACCACAAAGTTACTGCCAAAGCAAATAAATGAAATTAAAACCAGTTACCTTATTCAAATTATTTTGACTAATAGCAATTCCGCCCAAAATGGTATTATATTCTGGTATAAGAATCTATTTTTAAATATTTTTTTACAGGCAACACCGCAGCACCGGCCATCATGATAGCCGAGAAAGGAGTCGTATTCGTAAAGAACACTTGGGAGACTAACAAACCCCCCACGGTGTTCCAGAGGTTTGGAGAAGAACACACTGGACACCAAAATAAGAACCACGATGGCTATCACTACCCCCCGCACAACACCTTCAAGCAGAACATAGAATGGCTCCGGATACATGGCACTGCTACAGACCCACCTCCCAGCGCTTAAATAGTATATATATTTGAGTATAAGCAGCGATATTTTCTCTTGACACACTGAAATAGCAATCAATCATTCACAAAAAAGATAATATCGTTATACTGGCAAAAATTGTTAATTTATTATAACTCCAGACAGTTGGTAGAATTCCATTTAAAATTTTTGGGTAATTAAACAAGGTCATTAGGTTGAATTCTACTTTTACTTACATATCGTAGTCATACAGGAGAAAGAGACCAAGTGCATTTTTTACAAAAACGTGATCATTGACTATTTGATATCTTACTAGCATAACATTGCCCTGAAAAAAATCCCAAAGGATTTAAAACTTGGACATATAATATATTGATTTGTTAAAAATTACTAACTGCATTGATGTTTATTTTCTTGCCAAGCAAAAGTGACTTAAATGGCTCTCCTTAACATTTTACGTTTTGGTAGTTGGTCACTTTCTCCTGTACGACTACGATATATATAATGAAAATATGTGATGCGTTTCGTCTTATTAAGACATTATCAAACTCATAGAGTTTAAAAGAATAAAAATGGATTAATTAAAAAATATACATATATATTTTATATTGGCAGTAATGAATCGCCAAATGAATTTCCTATGAAGAAAGTTGACATAGATACCCACCCGTATTCACACGCAGGTTTGTCAAATATCTAGGAGCATTTGATGAACAGCAAAGCACATGAGAACTTTAAATGTGATTGGCAATAAGAAGTCTTCGGACTAAGGTCCGGGAACAAACATGCATCTTAGAGCTGCAGCAGTTGGTGCCATTCTCAATTTCAATATAAAAATTGCCACCAAATGAAATTTACGCATTAAAATTGAGAATAGTACCGACCATAGCAACTCCAAGCAGTGTGTACCTCTCAGACTTGGAAATCGTATTTTTAAGTTGGTTCAGATTGATTTGTTCTGAAGAAATAAATTTATGTTAAATATTTTATGATTTTCATTTTTGGTATTACAAAAAGGATTAGTTGAGAGAGAAAAAACACTCAACTAATGGATTGAAAACTATGTTCAATTATTCATGATACAAAGTTAAATTACTTCATTCATTTTATTTTTTTAAGGGAATAACCCGCAAAGCCTCTATTTTAGAGGCATGTCTGCAGATAGGATAATAAGGATAGGGAAGGTAGATGTGAAAAATATATCACAAACACCCTGACCGATTAAAAATAAATCTTCCTCGAATTTGGCGGGAATCGAACCCCCAACGCCAGTTTCGCAGTCTACCCAACTACGCCACGGCACATTCAAACTTTTAACAATAGGTCATCACACTGTCATTCACTTGAACTTCAGTAGTTTTAAGATAAACTAAATATAACATACTTAACCCATTTTTTTACTATTTGTTACTTGGACTGCCTTTAGCCAGAACCGTGAGGGAAGTATTTACTTAGTGACTGACATCAGATAAGACCACAACATTAAGCGAGACAAAAAGAAGAAATACACAATACAGCCAGAAAAAAAAAACCTCTAATGTCGCCAATAATAAATATTTATTTGTAATATAAAAATACAAATATAAACTACTGAATACATAATGTGTATACATTTAACAATGCATACATGATAGAATCACACAACTAGAAATATTGTTAAAACAAAAATGTGGTACAAGTATCTAAATAATAAAATAAAATAAAAACTTCCAAACCAATCTGGATTTAAAATTTCCACCGATGGGCTCTCTAAATTTCATCATTGCAGAGTATAATAAAAAGGGTAATTAATTTTTTTTTTTTAACCCATTGCTTAAGTTAATTTCTATAGAGCACCAAAAACAATACATCATTTGACACAAAAACTTATTTGGTTGTACGCAGTTCTTTGTTGCGTTTAAAACATGGCACAGGAAAAAGCTTTTTTGTTAGTTTTTCAGTTACCACTAGTAATCTGCTTTAATTAACAAGATCATAAAACACAACTGCACTTGCTATACATACCAAAAAATAAATGCGATAGAAGTCCTTGCATTAAAAGGGAGGCAGATGCATTTTTGGCAGTTATATAAGTATTATCTGGTTTGACGATGGGAAAAAATGCCAGTTGTTTAGACCCATGAAGATCTCATAAAAAACATCTTATTCTTAGGACATTTTTTAAGCAAGATGAAGAGACGTCTAGATAATGGTGATTTTTAATGTGAGAAAAAACTCCTACAACATATTATTTTTTTACATTAAAATACATACATCTATGATTTAATTAAGAATTTAAGAAAATAAAAATGATTTTACGTAATTTTGGTGCAAGAATGGAGCACATCCAAAATTGAAAATTCCGTAATTTGCCTCCCTCTACATGCAAGGCCCTAAATTTAAACTCATTTTTAATCAAAATTACAATGTTATAATTTAAAAATATTTTCAAAAGAACTCCTTTACTTTGTCTTTATAAAAGATTCCTACCTGCAGTATAATAATAAACAGATCATTACTAAAATATTATGTAAGTCTATCAAAATACTGTCAAGGAATGATAAAATAGGAAATAAAACTAAAATAAAATTTCCAAGCATTAAGAAAAATAAATTTGCGAGACAATATTTGGAAAGGAAACTGTTAAACATAATACAGGAAACTTCTATTTACAAAAAAGGTATATATAATATAATATACTAAAATAATATGTGTGGTACAATAATTATTTTGAATAACACTCTTTTATTTCATTTAAATCTGTTTAATTTACAGAAAAAAAAACTATAAAATTCATATGGCAATACACTGACCCAATTTAGCTGTATCAAAATTCACTGAACATGCAAGATAAAATGTATCCTGAGAAACAAATGAATTCACCGGAGATAAGATCACAAATAATGCAGTTTAGGAATATTATTGTAACTATTGCTGAAAAAAATAATCAAGAATTAGCTTCTTTGTCTAAATAATTCAACTTTACAATGTTTTCTGCGCTCTATTTTGAAAAACAAAAATAAACTTTTTCAACAATACGAGTCTGGGATAATTTTCAGTATTTTTTTCTTCTGTCTTTAAAAAATTCTACATATATAAAATGGCTAATCCGTTTCCATAGTGACGTAGTTAGCACGGTAGGCTACCATGCTGGAGGTCCCGGGTTCGATACCCAAGAGGGTCAAAATAAATATTAGTGATTTTCCAGTCCAATATTTATTCAATATAACCCTGGATTGATATACCTGAAGCGGAAGGCTGATCACCTTCCCTTTGTGTATTCAACGATCAAAATAACACTGGTTTCATTTGATGTGGTGCCCTATGCACCATTGGGTGCGAATAAGGGTTAGAAGAAGAAGATTTAAAATGAGAAACTCAGACAAGATATTTAAATTGTAGACTCATAATTTTTGCAATAGTAATTTGTACAAAGGTATCAAGTCACTTCAACCTTTATCAATTTCCAGTGTTGATTTTGCATGTTTTCTAACGTTTCATCACGTTTGTTGCGTTTGGGATATAAATATTGTTTAGGGCATCACCAAACACAAAATATAAAACAGATTTAATAATTAAGTACCAATAATTGCGTGTCATTGTACCGCATTGGGCGATGTGTAAATAGAAGGATCAGTATGTTGATATTACGTTGGTTTTTCTATTGTTCATCCTTCTCCTTGGCTCCGTGCTTGAGGATGCGTGTGAACTCCACGTAGTCAAAGAGGCCGCCCATCCGGATGGGCGCCTCCCGGTACATTTCGTCCACGTCCTCATCGGAGAAACGGTCACCCATGGTGGTCAGCAGCTCGCGGAGTCGCTCCTCGTTTATGACACCATTGTTCTCTTCATCGAAACACCTGCGTAAATGATCAAATTTATATCAGCAGCCTAGTGATAAGATATTATATCGTCCGCCTCCATGGTGTGATGGTAAGCGTGTTTTGCTACTCGGCTGTCCAAACTCAAACTCCCTTACCACAGTAAGGGACTTTTTTTTTGCAGTACGTTTTTTTTCTCATTTTCAAGTAGATTCTACTTGGTCCAAAAATGCAAAAAAAACGTGCTACAAAAATGTCCCTTACTGTGTTTTAAGTTTGGACAGCCGTACTGTGCTAGAGGTACCGTGTTCAATTCCCAGGAGGGGAGTCAAATAAATATAAGTGATTTTTCACTCTAATATTTATTTAATATTACCCTGGTACCTGAAGCGGAGGGCTGATCACCTTTTCATCATATGTTAACGATGAATATAAAACTGCGTCAATACGATGCAGTGCCCAATGATGCACCATCGGGTGCGGGTAAGGGTTAGAAAAGTGATTTCAACGAAAATCAAATTATTAAATTTCAAGATTTCAACGAAATCAAATTATTAAATTTCAAAAAAAGTATCCTTACAACATTTTGAGTGTGTCCAAATACTGACACTATTTGTAATACTTATACTTATTTGGACACACTCAAAATGTTGTTAATAAATTATCTGGTCAAATTATAAGCTTAATAATAAAAATGAAAATGGTATTTTCTGGCGTTTCTCATGTGTGTGATTATAATCCAGGATTCGGATCTCACATACTAATATAAGAGTTTCTGCTTAATAAAAAAGCTTCTTTACATCTCACCAATAGATGTCTCTAGTGAAGTTCTATTGATTCAAGAACAAGGTTTCTAAATTGGTTCATATATATAGAACTTCCAAGAATTTGAGTAGTGTGGTTGTCAATAATGGGTAGAATTGGTGAATGTTACACGTGTGTAAAGTGATCACTTAAACCAGCCTATGACGGTCGTCAGCCCCGTAAATGCCCAGACTTCCATATTCTTCTTCATCTTTGATGAGATGTCAAAAAATAAAGTATCCTTACATTTTAAATCCTCCATATTCAAAATGAATGAATTGAGGAATAAAAGCAAAGGTACCTACCACTTTGAAATAATAAATATTTGAAACTTTTGCAGAAATTGTTTGTAGATTTAAAAAAAATAGAGCAAATTGGTAATTAAGGATGATATAAATATGACAACATTTATTTGATAGCTTTAGACACAATGCAGGAAATCTTTTCACAACCACGTTCTGCTGAGCAAAATGATCAGTATAAAGCGCAAAATCTTACCCGAAGGCGTTCTTGATAACTTCTTCGGGATCAGTTCCCTGCAGTCTCTCACCAAACAGGGTGAGGAACATGGTGAAATTGATGGGACCAGGAGCTTCGTTCATCATGCCCTCCAAGTAGTCATCTGTCGGATTCTTACCTGGAAAAAATATTTAATTAAAAAACACCAATTTTAAGACAAATTACTTATATTTTTACGGCTGTTAAAATGGTAATAGCATTTTTCTGGGTTATTATATTGCGTGCAATTAACACTTCTACCGATAGGATGATTCTAATGAAAATAATCAAGATATTCAAATAACCTATTCATTCACACTGGACAAAAAAAGTTAATAGATTTAATTTTTTTTTAAATACAGAATGGATGAAAAAAAAAAGAATATTGAAGTGATTTGGCAAAAATCCCCCAATTTTTGAAAAACAATGTACTGGCTGCAAGTTAAAATTTTCAATAAATGTTTTTAGGAGTTGCAAAAAGTATCTAACAACTAAAGTAACAGAAAAAGGCAATCTATCCAATGGAAGTAATCTGTCCAAGTAAATGGCAACATTTTCTTTATTGTTTTGTAAACTCTTTCACTTGTAGAAGATTAAATACTCAACATGAGTCTCTTTATATCGCTCACCCCTTTCAAGAACGTCATAAATCAAAAATCGTCAATTTTCAGTTGTGCATGTTTTCGGAATGCCCAGAAACTGTACTATATCCCAGCAAAAGAGACATAGTTTTAACTCAATATTTACCCACTACAGGGCAGAAGGTGTTGTTTTTGCATTTTGAAGAAAAGGTATTGTTATTATTTAATTATTTTTTTGAATATACTAATATTTTTCAAATGGTGAAAAAACCTTTAGGTTTTACCTAAAAAGATCTGTTGCATGGTAAAAAGTTCAATAAGTGGCTTGATATTTATTTTTAAAACATTATATTATATTATTAAAATTTAAAAACGTTCTCCTAAAAATCAAGTTTTTTGATTTATGACTTATGATCTTGAAAGGAGTGAGCAATATGTTAAAATTATTAAAGTCAAGGAAAATCCATGTTTAAAAATATTATTGATAAGCACTTTTAAAATATAAATTAATAAGCATAATACAAGTACAGTAAACACATAATAAAACTGATGACAACACAATATATATTGCAATGACAAGACATAAAACCGCAGAAAAATGATTCATCATATATAAATATTTTAACTGGTAATGGCAATGCTATGATTAATGGTTTTTGAAATATTATGAAGATATAAGAATAATAATTAATGAGTTCCCTATGTTATCTACTGTTTCGGCATTCACTTAGTGGTAAAACATGATTAAATTATAAATAAAACACTCATTTATGAATATAAACATTTGTGAATACACCCATAGATGGAAGCAATCTGTAGCTTTCTAAATTAGTTTTAACAATATAATACTCAAGTGGTAAAAACAAGTGTTTTATTCATAATTTTAGTTGAGTACCCTTGTTTAAAATCTTAGCATTTATTAATTTTAATTTTACTAAGTAAGTATTTCTTAAATTCTATTGTTACACATCGCTCACTCCTTTCAACAACGTCATAAATCAAAAAACTTGATTTTTCTGCAGATCGTTTTTAACGTTTAAGAATATAATAAAATGTACTGAAAATAAATATCAAGCCACTTAATTTATGTATTAATTTTAAATCAAACACAGATTTTTTGAGTCTACTAAGTTGTATTTTATTAACAAAAACACATACAAAATTATATTTTGACAATTGTTTTGCCTTGTTAGGGCATTATCAAAGTTTGATTTTTCTCGTTTGACATTTCTACGTCCAGTTCTGGGTCGCCACTCCGTAACTTCTTATGTATAATACAATAATTACGCAAGTACTCACCCAGAGAAGCGAGCATGTCGTGCAAGTCGTCCTTGTCTATGAACCCGTCCCTGTTTTGGTCAATCATGTTGAAGGCCTCCTTGAACTCAGCGATTTGCGCCTGGTCGAACATGGCAAACACATTGCTGGTGGCCCTCTGGGCGCGCTTCTTCGTGGTGCCACGGCGGCCGGCGGTCTTGCGGGACGACATTGTGCCTTACTATACAAAAAGTTTAAATTAACATTAATTTATATATTGAATATTAAAATCAAACACTAATTTTTAATCTACTAAATTCATTTAAACCCTTATCCGCACCCCAACGGTGCATAGGGCACTGCATCATATAAACGCAGTGTTATCTTGATCGTTAACACATGAAGGAAAGGTGATCAGCCCTCCGCTTCAGGTACCAGTCCAGGGTAATATTGAATAAATATAAGAGTGAAAAAAATCACTTATATTTATTTGCCCCCCCCTGGGAATCGAACCCGGGACCACCAGTACGGTAGCCGAGCGTGCTGACCATTACACTACGGAGGTCTACTAAATTGTATGTTATTATTAAAAACACATAAAAATACAATTTGGGACAGTTGTTTCCTTGTTGCCTTGATATGGCATTTTCAAACTAACGTGATAAAATATAATTTGGGACAATTGTTTTGGCTTGTTATGACATTTTCAATTTATTTTCCCAATAAATTATTACTGAACATGTTTTAACTATTACTTAAGTACCTTGAATTGTATAGCTATATAAGGACCATCAGTCCATTTAATTTAATCTTCACATTAGTTTGAAAATGCCATAACAAGGTGAAACAATTGTCACAGATTTTATTTTTTTATGATTTTAATAATAAAATACAATTTAGTAGACTCTACAAATCAACGTTTGATTTTAATATTTTATAGAATAAAATAACAACTTTATATTTTTTTCCACATAAATTTTATTTGACCAGCGACCGGGTTCCGGCGTTACCGACATCATTAGACTATCCCATTCACTGTGTAGTAATTATCACTGCATTTCAGTTATGTTAAATTAAATTGAGTATTTTTAATATAATTAAATTGCAATTTTGTATGAGAATCATGAGTTTTAGCATCTTATAAAATAACACCCTCAATATAAGCGCCCTTGAGGTAGTATTTTACGAAAATGGCGCTATATAAATCATCCATGATTAATATAATTATTATTATTAACAAATCAAAAATAAAATATTACTTATCATGGTCACTCCATGTTAGACGAACCTTATGTCCCAAGACTCCCAATTACTAAAATATTTAACATATACTTTTGTTTGCATACTTAAAAACTATTTGTACAAACTAAAATGCACCATCATCTCATTTCAAAGAAAATAAATTGAACATTTTACTGTGTAAAAGAAGTCACTGAGAATTTTTTGGTACAATATAAAGAATACTTACTGATTTAGTTTTACGAAAAGTACTTAACCACAGTCGGCGATAATGATGAATGACTTAGTGTAAAGAAATGAACACACCCAAAAAAGGACTTAATGCAATCTTAGAATCTTGAGAGAGGGTAAATAGATCAAACACAACATGTGCCCGAAAACCGATTTAAAGTACATCTACGTCGATCAAACGTATCTAAAACTATTAAAAAAATCAAATTAAAACATCGAGATCTTAAAATATGAATCACAAAGCTAAACACTTACGATTAAATCAACATTTAACACAAAGAATGTACGCAGGTGAAGGCGAAAGATGACGTTTCCTAATATGGCTATAAATGGCGCGCTTGAATATTTGATTGCATTATGGACTCAATTAAAAGACAAGAAATTAGTAGGTGCTTTTTTCAATTTCAAGTTTTTGTACTTACTTTAACGATGAACGCGAACAACACAAAATTAGGGATTGTCAGACCAGAATTCCACAATTTTGTCAGTTGATGACTAATTATGTATTGCCATATAAGAGAAAATAATGTTACCAATCTTTCAGTTTCGAAAATGAAATTGCCGTATAAGGGGATTTGAAAAAGATTTCTAAAATATCTAATTTAGATAAATTTAGGCTAAAATTTAAAGAATTTTTTTCTGAAACAGAAGACGTGTTTGGGAAAAGTAGATGAAAGTATAAATTGTTTATTTTGGTAGAGGCACTTGCGCTTTTTTTACTTTTTTTGTTTGCATCAACTAGGTACTGAAAAGTAAGTCAATTATTGGAATTACAGTTGGCAATACTTATTTTGACATTTCTTTTGACAAATCGAGTCTGTTCGCTCTTTCAGTTGTGGTTGTATTTTAAGTTTTTAATCAGAAAGTCTAATATTTCATTAAATATGTTTCAACCGGATTATCCAGCGGCCCTGGGCCTGCTCACACATTTAAATACTGACGAATTAAAAGAAATCCTCAATGACGACAGTAAATTTGAAACTATTCTGAAAGATATTAAACAGGTAAACAATTTTGTACAATGACTCATTCTGTGATTGAATTTTAGCGTATTTTTGCTATTAAACTTACTTTACGTTGTTTATATTTTAGATCAAAGATTGGGAAACAGAAAAAGAAATGCTTATTGCAAGTAACAGGTCATTAGCCGAATATAATCTTAGTAAAGAGCCAGTATTTTTAGAGGCCAAACAAAAGATTTCGGATTGCTCAGAAAGAGGAGAAGAGCTTTGCAAATCCGTTCAAGAGAAGTTAGAAGAACTAAGTAAGTAAAAAAATCATTAAAACTATTATCCTCTGTTCGGTTATATGACATCAAAATACTAAATTTATTGAAATATGTAGGTATCAATATGTTTTTGTTATTTTTGTCCTATTTCCCAACCAATCATGGGTAATTTTACACGTGTATAAAGTGATCATTCAAACCAGCCTATGACATGTCGTAAGCCATGTAAATACTTATAATTTCATATTCTTCATCTTTGTTGAGATGTCAATATAAATTATTATTTAGACTGACTGAAATAATAAACTCCCTCGTTCCCCCTATCACATCTAAGCTCTTACCCAAAACGTTTTTAGTGATTTCATGTTGATTTTTAATTTAAATTTACTAAGTTAATACCACTTTAAATTTTCAAACATGGTGTTTAAAAATGATGTGGAATGCATTGAAACACGTTTCACAATGGATTTTAAGAAATAGTAGTATTTTTCAAGTAAAATTTAAATTCATAATGGATGGATTTTACCTCAAAGTGACTGCCGAATCAATAAATGAAATTCAATATTGAGTTATTATTACCCACTCAACGCAGCAAACCCTTATTTTACCCAATTCACTTACTCTTTCTGCCATTGATTTTGTAGAATCAAAATCAGGCAGCGTTTCACTAGACACGACCCTCAATTAATGAAATTTAATATTTAGTTATAATAACCCACTCAACGCGGCAAACCCATTTATTTATTTTACCCAATTCACTTACTCTTTCTGTAATTTTTTTGTAGAATCAAAATCAGGCAGTGTATCACTAGACACGACCCTAAATTCATGAAATTTAATATTAATAATAATAATAACAATAATAACTCTTTATTCCAGCTTGACTAAGTGGTGGGTGCAATACTTAGTCAGCCATATATGTTTAACAACATTTCTTTTATACAATGAAATTTAAAATAATAAACAAACAAGAATAAAAATAAAAATAAAATTGAGTTATAATTACCCACTCGACGGGGCAAACCCATTTATTTATTTTACCCAATTCACTTACTCATTCTGTATGTTTGTTTGTAGAAACCAAATCAGGCGGTGTATCACTAGACACGACCCTTGCTCTGCTGGAAACAGCCGCGGCGCAGAGCGAAGAAGAGTCGGAGAACATCGCGCAGAAGTTCCTCGCCGGCGAAGTGGACATCGACAAGTTTGTGGAAGAGTTTACCAAAGAGCGGAAGATCATGCATCTTCGCAAAGTCAAGGTGGACAAAATGAACGACCTCATAAGAAACAAGCACCAGCAACCGCAGCCTTCCTTGTTTGGCAACCCTCAGAACACTCCGTACCCTGCCTATCCTTCTTATCCCCCCGCCGGTGTACCCTATCCCACAGGACCTCTCAACATGCCCATGCCGGGAGTCTATAGAAACCATTTCTAATCACAGTTGACCTGTGGTGATCCGACAAATGTTCTGCCAGACGGTGTCGGATAATGGTATTTGTCAGATTGTAGGGCCCTGCCATAGACCCCATGTAGTCCAGACCTTTTTGAAAAATAATACCTTGTAATCCGACAAATAACGTATCGAAATGATAAGATTTTATATGTACTACAAAACATACAATTGGAATTTAGTAAATTAAACAATACTATATGATAGGTAAACACTTAATTTATTATTAGATTAAAACCAATATTTTTAGCTTTTCCACTTTTTTATTTGACCAGCGACTGGGTTTCGTCGTTACCGACATCATCAGACTGGTCTGGTCCAGTCTGATGATGTCGGTAACGACGAAACCCGGTCGCTGGTCAAATAAAAAAGTGAAAAAGCTAAAAATATTGGTTTTAATCTAATAATAAATTAAAAATGCAATTCCATCACGAAGTGTCAGTGGATAATATAAATCTGTTTGATTATATTTTTAAAAATATTTACAAAAAAATAATAAATCAACATGTCATTCCACAAAGTTAATACCGAATCAATAACTAATACTATGGGATAGCTCTTTGATTTTTCATACTCTTGTCCACTTTTTTTCGGACTGCCCGAAATAGGGACTCTTTCTCACAAGTGATAGTCAACGTCGGGGGGACCTGATAGGTAAAGAAGAATAATAAGATAGCATAGAGTTTATCTAGTATCTAGAGTCAATTATTGTAATGGTATATACACGGGTCTACCAAACAATAAAATGACTTAACTGCAATCAGTGTTAAGCGCTGTGGCAAGACTATTTAAAAAAACTTCCAAATTCAATCACAGTGAAAGCGATCTTCAAAAAAAGAACTATCATTTCCACTGTCTTCTTTTTCCTAATTCAATCACATTGAAGCACCCTTGTCCACCTCCGTAGTGTAATGGTCAGCATGCTCAGCTACCGTTCTGGTGGTCCCGGGTTGGTACCCAGGGGGGGTCTAATAAATATAAGCGATTTTTACGCTGTAATATTTATTCAAAATTACCCTGGACTGGTACCTGAAGCGGGGGGCTGATCACCTTTCCTTCACGTGTAAACGATCAAAATAACACTGTGTTTATATGATGCAGTGCCCTATGCACCATTGGGGTGCGGATAAGGGTTTGAGAGTGAGAGAGAGAGAAGCACCCTTGAGGTAGTATTTTACAAAAATGCCACAATATAAATTATCCATAATTATTATTATTATAAAATTAATGTCACTTTTACTATGGCAAAAAAAAAAACACATTGATGTTAATGAATTTGTGGTGGCGTAAACTAGTTATAACCTGTTTATACACACATTTATGAAGATTTGCCGAAATAAATGTACATACATCGTTTACTCCTTTTCACAACGTCATAAATCAAAAATCGACAATTTTTAATTGTGCATGTTTTCAGAATGCCCAGAAAATGAACTACATCCCAGCGAAAGCGGCATATTTTTAACTTAATATTTACCCGCTACAGGGCAGAAAATGTTCTTATTACATTTTGAAGAAAAGGTATTGTTTAATTGTTTTTTTAAATATACTAAATATTTTTCAAATGGAGAAAAAACCTTCAGGTTTTACTTAAAAAGATCTGTTGCACAGTAAAAAGTTCAGTAATTGGCTTGATATTTATTTTTAACACATTTTATTATATTTTTAAACTTTAAAAACGTTCTCCTGAAAAATCATGTTTTGAAAATTGATTTATGATGTTCTTGAAAGGAGTGAACGATATGTTATAGGCATGTCGGACTACAAGGGGTGCCAGATTAGGGATGGTCTGGATTATCAGGGGTCCACAGTATCTAACTACATGTATCTCAAAAAGTTTAATTTTATGAAATTGATTTAAGGAATTTTTGCAAAACCAATTTTTTTTTTAAACCATTTAATGCTTTTTTTTAACCACTTTTTTTCCACAAAAATAGAACTAAAAATACCAGGTTCTTTTATTTATTATTTAAAGAGTTTATACAACTTAAAAGTTCTCCAGTTCAATGACACAAAATAGAAGCAATAAAAAATAAGTAAAAAACTTAACCTAACTTAAAAAATATTGAAATGAGTCAAGCTATAATAATAATGATACTTTGGTCATTTGTTAAAGCATTTACAATAAATCCTTCTTTCAAACCCTTATCCGCACCCGATGGCGCATAGGGTAGGCATCACATAAACGCAGTGTTATCTTGATCGTTAACACATGAAGGAAAGGTGATCAACCTTCGCTTCGGCACTCCGCTTCAGGTACCAGTCCAGTGTAATGTTGTATAAATAATAGAGTGAAAAATCACTTAAATTTATCTGAATCCCCCCTGGGAATCGAACCCGGGACCTCCAGTGCGGTAGCCGAGCGTGCGTACTGACCACAAGTGGGCGGACCAATAAATACCAATTAAAAAGCGTTGAGCGGCAACTAGCGAGCTCAGTTGGAAAAGCTCAAGTGGAAATACTCGTGCCGTCTGCAAACACTACTCGTTCAAAAGCATTAAGTGGTTTAACTTTGGTTATGTTTATACCAGCAATTTTATGTCCACCAGAGATGATATCGACGGCCCCTACGTAAAGTACTCTATCTGCAAATCTGTTACTTTACAGGAGAGGTTAGAGGATTTTACAACACATTTTTTTATTTATTAATTGACAGTTTTATCTGAAATTCTAAACTAGTATTATGCATTCAAAAACACGATAAAATAATGTATTTAATCGTTTTAAAACTTTATGCTTTGTCAAAATTAAGTAGTTAGCGTTTTAGGAGTTCAGTTCATTTCGAAAATTTGATGTAGATAGCGTCTTATGAGCCTGAAAACTAGGCGTAATTTTTTTTTTTTGTTTGTTTATATTTGTAGATAACGGTCAGTTGATAACATACACCAAATATCTCAAAATTGAGAAAAATGTACTTAGAGCACTTTACGTAGGACACGTCAATATAACATAGCGTACAAGAATAATAGTGACAAGAATGTCAATCTAATGTAACATGAGACCTGTTTAAACCTGTTAGAATTATTTTTATTGTTGATAAAAATGGCATTGAAACTATTCATCTAATGTGCTACCGAGTGTCAATGCAATAATTTTATAATTATCCTAAGGTATCATCAAGCAAAATCATGCTACGATACAACATCCTGTCTTTAAATGCATTATCGATTTATAATATATTTTATAAAAAATACTAGTTATAAGTGATATTTTTGTGAAAATTATAAATCATTTGTAATTTGCAATTAGTATTGCTCCTTATTGGTGCACAAATATTATTTTTACAGTACATATTTGTATCAATTACTTATGAATGGGCCTAGAATCAGATTTTGGCACACATGGAATTATGTATCAATATAACTCAAGTAGGTTCTCAAGTAGCACTAAGTGTGAACATAAACCCAATCACCACTGTGCTCACGTTTTTTTTAAATTACCTAACGTCCAAGTGACTCTGAAATCTAGCTACGGCTTATGCAACAACGCTTATCACGACCCTACTCAGGCTTCAACTTTTTAAGTTTCATAGCCTATACCTACTCTTGAGTGGATTTACTCTTTATTTTAAAAGTTACAATTTCATGTAATTCAGGAGTGAAAATTCTAGGCAAAAACACTCGCTCTGTGCTCACGTTTGTCTGTGAACGCCTTTTATGTTGTCGGGCATTGTTTGTCTGTGAACGCCTTTTACGTAATCGGGCGTTTTAGAGTTACCAGTATCCAAAATTCAAACCTTAAATTCCCAGGACCTGGTATTCAAAACATCATAATTTTTACCCTAAATTTTGGCTTATTCTTCTCACTTTTTAAATGTATTAATGTAATGCCAAAGAAAAATATCCATTCACTTCAATTATGAAATTTGGCTATAATAATCTCAGTAACCGCCGTAAGCAGATTGAATATATCTGTTGTCATATTTGAGAATGAAAAAAGCACAAAAAATATGTTTATTTACATATTTTATAAGATATATTGTATTATTCACAGCAAGAGGATAATTTTTTATCTAAAATGTTTGACTTATAAATCGTATTATAATATTAAAAAAAATATATATATAAGATCCCAATGTGTTAAAGAATAATAAATTGATTTCGTGCCATACAGTGTGGAGATCATGACAGATTTGAAGGGTGGAGATTGGATAAAAAAAAATCATCATATTTCATTTTCAAACCCATTCATAAATGATTGATGCATAAGGTACAAAAATACTTTGTAATAAAGTCAATGACTTTCTTATTACAGTAATGAATTACTGTTAATGTTATGTTATGTATAAAATAAATAAAAATCAAGCATAAAAACAAAATCTCATACTTACTTTACTTTTTGTATATTGTTTCGCATGAAGGTTGTTGGAACGCATTACACACACGTCCAGACACTCCATGCTCTTGACCGCTCCTGGCGTAGCTTCGTGAAGGTGATTATCATAAATGTCATAATATCTTCTTCTTCTTCTAACACTTATCCTCGCCAAACGGTGCATAGGGCACTGCATCATGCACTCAAAGCACTCTTGAGGTAATTTTTTTACGAAAATGGCACTATATAAATTATTTATTTATTTAAACTTCATGTACAGTAAAGAAATAGTACATTGGCGAGCTTATTGCTAAAAAGCAATATCTTTCAACCAACCAAAAACAGACTAGTCATTTTGATCAAAAACGTTTGATACCATATATAGCTGTTTGCAATCATAGGGTAGATAGTATTTGAACATAATTTAAAAAACATTAAAGACTAATTGATGATAATAAGGAAGGCAAAGGAAAAAGGGAGTTTAGGGAAGGAGGTAGAGAGATAAACTATGGGAGGAGGTTTGATGCACAGTTAGGATTCTAATAATAAATAGTAATGCAGTAATTATCAAAATTCATTATTATTACGATCATCTTGAATAAAAAAATATTAGTGATTCCACTCCAATATTTATTTAATGTTACCCTGGACTGATCCCTAAAGCGCAGGAGTGATCACCTGCCTTAATGTAAGTAACAATCAAGATAACACTGTGCCAATACAATGCAGAGCCCTATGCATCATTGGGTGCGGATAAGGGTTGGAAGAGGATCATCTTGACCGTTACTGACATGAAGGCAAGGTGATCAAACTTGCATTTTAAGTACCAGTCCAGGGTAATATTAAAATAAATATAAGAGTGAAAAGTCACCAATACATATTTATTTTGACCCCCTCCTGAGAATTAAACCCAGGGCCTTCAGCACTGACAGTAGTTTGATAAAACAAAGAAAAAACAACATATCTAAATAAATATGTATATTTTATTTACAACAAGTTTACAACTAAACTATAATTATTCTACAGTTTCGTTTATTTACGTAGGTTTACTAACATTCAAATACAAATTTTATAATTTTAAATATGTGCATTTTCAAATACTTAGAGGTAGGTAAGCCTTATGTATTTAATATTCAGGGTGTAATTGTGTTTAGTAAAATTCTAGAAACATAAAAGTTTACGTTCCTATATTTTAGAATTTTGATTACCTTTCACAATATTAACCGCCCTATTCATACGAATGTAAGTAATACGTCTGCCATATTATCGCCCGAATGCATCAAGTCGTATCCCGTATGTTCGACCTTTGATATTGAGTAACCAGCTCATCGAGAGTTGAGAGTTTTAAGTATTTAAGAGTGTGCATACAGAAAATGACAGCCTTTATTAAGAACTGGGAGTGTGTTTAGGGCTTGCGGGCACTGCATTCAACAGTATGAAGGTTGTCTGAAGATCGAATTTGTACTCTATGAAGAACAAATGCCTGCATCGCTCTCTTATACAGCCGTGAGAAATGGCACCTTACAAGGGCCCAGAGCAGCCGTGTGTGTACTTAGTCTAGACCAGAGGTTCCCAAATTCTTTTATCTCGTAGACCCCTTGCCTTACCTGATATTGATTTTTATCAAATTCATTAACTTCAAATGTATTTTTGACAGCCGGTATATGTAGTGTTACTCACTTTGAACCACACATGTTAGGTTTTATACATTTATATTTTAAATTCAAATTAAAACATAGACCCCTTGCAAGTTGTCATAGACCCCTGGGGGTCGATATAGACCACTTTGGGAATCACTGGTCTAAACAATAGATGCCTATGAAGAATTTTAGATGTGTGGTTTGAATGCGTGAGGAATGAGGAAATACGACATAGGACGCAGCAACCCATACTCACAACTGTCATCAAGAAAAGGTGATTTAGTTGGCTAGGCTTCGTACTACACATGCCTTCACAATGCCCAGACTTCCATATTCTTCTTCATCTTTGATGAGATGTCAAAAAATAATTTAATAATTATTTTTTAGTTTTTAGAAGATACGACGCTATGAGAAACACTCAAAATTTAATAACACAATAATATTTTTTCTTATTCAAATATACATATATATTTTCAAAAACTGTAATTCTTCATAAAAAGAATGTGTATTTCAACGCACATGTCTTGTAAAAATTTTAGCAATTTTAATGTGTTAAATATCAAATAATTTACAGAAAAGTTCTTATTTGTAAAGAATATTTAATTCTGTACAAAGAAACACTAACTAATGTTAATAATGTGTCTTAATAGATGTCTATGATTTGTTTTCTGATACCAGTTTTTAGGAAGTAAACACAATATCCGCCTCCGTAGTGTAATGGTCAGCATGCTCGGCTACCGTTCTGGAGGTCCCGGGTTCGATTCCCAGGGGGGGTCAAATAAATATAAGTGATTTTTTCACTCTAATATTTATTTAATAATTCCCTGGACTGGTACATGAAGCGGAGGGCTGATCACCTTTCCTTCATATGTAAACGATCAAGATAACACTGCGTTTATATGTAGCAGTGTCCTATGCACCATTGGGGTGTGGATAAGGGTTTTATATATTATTATATAAACACAATATTGGTCATATCCGGCATCGGCCCATAAATATATTGTCCCCGTTGCATGTAGTAAGTGGATTGAAAAAGCCCAAACAAGAGTAGTCAGCAAAAAATTAAGAGAGGCCTACATCCAGCAGTGGAGATACGGCTAACTAAGAAGAAGAAACAATATTATGTTCAGTAATTTTACATTACAGAGAAGAAAAATTGTCGTCAAGAAAAGGCGATTCAGTTGGCTTGGCCATGTACTCCGCACGCCTCCTGAGAGCCTTAATCAAGCTTGCCTTTTTTACAAGGCATCAGGTTCGCGCCGCCCAGGACGACCACTGCTGACAATTTGTCGGCAGTTCTCGTCAGAACTTCGGGACGCGGATCTGACTTGAGAGGATGCGAGGGAGCTGGCAGCCGACAAAAAAACCTGGAGACAGTTTGTGGACTCTATATGCTCCACCTAGGGAGCGGATATGGTGTAATTAATTAATTAATTTAACATTTAATTCCTAAAAACAGGCATCGAAAGATTAAAAAAAAAAAATATCAAAAAATACCAATTTGTCTTTTCTGAGCATTCAACATTTTGAATTTACCATTCTTTACCTCATACTTCCTACGGTTGTTAGCATTGCTCGTCGAAAAAAGGTGCTTAGCTTTGAGCACTATCTACAGAATTAGATTGTTTTTTTATTTATTTTTTTACATTTAGTTTCTGGCTTACATTTTATTATATCCTAATCTTTTTTTTCACTTTTATATTCAATCTCACATATGTCATAATTTTGTGAAGATGCTAAATAAAATAAAGAAATGACGATGGTAATAGATGCCACTATGACATTTTCAATTCGATTTGCGTTAGTAACTTTCTGTCTTGTGGCATGCTGTTGGCGGACATCCCTTTTCTGGCTCTGAACATGCTCAAAAGTTTTTCCATAGTGGAACTTTGACCTTAAATAGCAACAAAATGCATGAGTGATGTAAACACTGACAATTTTATCGATGTCACAAGGTGTCAGGACAAGAAAAAAAATACTGACCATGCGTCAAAGTCGAAAGTATGCGTTCTCCCCGTATTGGGACCTCGGTGCGTTGGAACTTTAGATTTGCGACGATCTTGTGTACTTTGGGTATATTCATACTCTGTACTGTGTCTACTCAAATATCCTGCAAAACAATAATAATGAAAACATCATAAAAATAAAGGATAATAAATAAAGCCGTTACATAACAAATTACATACAGTGAAACCTCTATCATTCCTTGAATAATCGCTTTCCCCTATGTATCGTTATTTCTTGCAGTTCCGAATTAATTTCACACAAAACACGCAAAAATAGATCTTTTCATTAGATTTAAGTTTTGTACTGACATTTCTTGGTGGAACTGTATTTTATTATATAGATTGCATCGACCGTTTCTCTATTAAAACATTCATAGTTTATATTGCGCGGCAAATTTAATTTAAAATAATATTTTTTATTTAAACAAATTGATTTATATCTGAAACTTGTATCTTTTAAAAAAATATGTGTGAACATATTCAACATATAAATAATAATGTTTTTTTTTTATATTCCCGCAATCATTGATTTACCAATATCACTAATTTAATAGGTCCTTTCAAAAACAATAAATACAGGTTTCACTGTGTGCATTTCAATAATGTGGTACAAATTCAAAACTAATCTTAGCATCTAGTTAAGTACAAAATGGAATTACCCCTGTCGTATAATCGTTTTGTTTTAATATTTCCTAGAACTTCGTAAGCTTCGGTTATAAGTCTAAATTTTTTGGCCGCTTCTGCATCCTGAAAAAATCAGTTGTGGGATTTAAAATATGACATAAGTGAATCTGATCCGATCTAACCTCTGCCCGCACCAACATGGCAGATTTATATTTGACATCTCAACATAGATGAAGAAGAATATGGAAGTCAAAGCATTTACAGGGCTTACAATGTGTCATAACTTAACATGTATGCGGTAAATTCTTAAAAGTGTTTTTAACCTTTCCCTTACGGCAAGGGTGGCCAACCCGCGGCCCGCGGAACATATCACAATTTTTTTTCTTTAAGTGTACATAAAACTCCTTATAACTAACTCCTTTACAAAAAATCCTTATACATAACTATATAAAATAAATAAAGTTAAAAAAGAAAATTCTTCCATGCAGTAATATTTTGAGATATTTAACATAGAGAGAAAATATTTACGCCACTCAGATCCGGATGATATTTTTTGGAAAGTCGGTAATACGCAGACTTGATTTCGGCTTGAGTCGCTTTAGTTGGAACCTCCAGAGCATCATAATGACTCCCTAAGGTTATAGCGCCGACATGTAAACAGCGATATTGACAATTCTTCCACAGCGGAACGTGGCATTTTGAAGAAAGCATTTTAAAAGTCACTGAAAAAGAAAATAAATAAATACATTGTGTCAATTGTTTTATACGCAAGCTTCTTTATAAGAATGAGGCAATAGGATACAGCATGTTCAGGGGGTCTCAATATTCTATGATCTTCCAGGTTTATGCAGCAGAACCTTGGAATACCGAAAGAAATTTTGAAGAAAAACATTTGTGAGAAAACATTTTAAAAACACTCAAAGACTGAAGAACACATTATTATTGCATATGATTATTACATTTAACCTAGATTTGTTTAATAATTATTGAAAAGTTAATAAAGTATACAGTACTGTACCTGTATTGCTATTCAAGTACTAGAACCCCGGAAATCCCGGTAAATCAAAAAAGGATTTGATGAAAAACATTTGTAGGAAAACATTTTAAAAAGACAAGCAAAGGCTGAAGATCACATTTATTATTACTTATAATCTAATTTTGTTTTAAAATTATTGAAAAGATAATAAAGTATAAAGTACTGTACCTGTATTGCTACTCAAGTAATGTAATGTTAGATTGAAATGTAAAAAGTTAATTGATCAAAATGTAAACATGTGTATACCAAAACTACTAACAAAAGTACTATGTATTACTTACTTACTTACTTATAACCCTTATCCGCACCCAATGGTGCATAGGGCACTGCATAGAATGACCAATGTTATCTTGATCATTACTTACATAAAGGCAAGGTGATCACTCTTGCGCTTCAGGAACCAGTCCAGGGTAATATTAAATAAATATTACAGTGTTAAACACCAATATTTATTTTCACCCCCCTGGGAATCGAACCCGGGACCTCCAGCACGGTAGCTAAACACGCTGACCATTACACCACGGAGGCGGACAAAAAACTATGTGTACAGTATTACAATTTTTTTGGCTTATTCGAACTTTTCCAAATCCGAACATGCCCAATTAGTAAGGATTTTCAGGGTTCTACTGTACATAGTAAGAGGATTTTTATTCTGACTGAGTAACTTAGTGTGAGGATTGGCAAGTCTGTGGCCTATTCATGGCAACTTCTCCGCATCTGCCTCCAGCATTGCATTGTAGGAGAAAATGGATGGTCACCAGCTTTGCAACCTAATGCTGGACTTTCCATTCCATTGAAGAGTTTGGCATCGCAAATCAAGTGTTACCATATCGCTCACTCCTTTCAACAACGTCACATATCAAAAATTGTCTATTTTTAGTTGTGCATGTTTTCGGAATGCCCAGAAAATGAACTATATCCCAGCAAAGGTGGCATATTTTTAACTTTATATTTACCAGCTACAGGGCAGAAAGTGCTGTTTTTGCATTTTGAAGAAAAGATATTGTTTAATAATTTTTTTAAATATACTTAATATTTTCTAATGGAGAAAAACATTCAGGTTTTACCTAAAAAGATCTGTTGCACAGTAAAAAGTTCAATAAGTGGCTTGATATTCATTTTTAATACATTTCATTATATTCTTAAATTTTTAAAACGATCTCCTGAAAAATCAAGTTTTTTGATATGTGACGTTGTTGAAAGGTGTTAGATTTAGGCAATGAAAACATTGTATGGCGCCATCTGTGGGCGTCGAATGTAAGCAAGCAGAGGTGCGCAAGAGAGCGGCGCAGAGCGAATAAGAGGATCTACGACAGTGGTCGGTCGATTAGAAAAACACGTATATTGTTATTAAATAAACTCAATTAAAAGTTAATCTTTGTTCTCTTTGCATCCTTCCCTATTCCCGTCAATAGGTTATGGGCCCAGGTCGCGATTGATGTGCGGATTGCAAAGATTTTCGTGGATTTAAAAAAAAAAAAAATTGAGGTTAGCCGGCATTGTGGTCGGAAGAAAAACGCGGGTGTCGCGGTCGTTTTAAGTTTGTGTGTGAATTACGCGTGGTCGAGAGTAAAGACTTATTCGAAATGGAGGAAACTCACGCTACTCATAGTGTAAAGGCAGTGAAGATTACCAGCGAGAACTGGAATCTTTGGAAATTTCAAACGAAAGTGGCGCTAAAGGCCAAGGGTGTATTTGATGTAGTGGACGGTGCGTTTGAGAAGCCAAGGCAGGGCAGTGCGTCAGTTGACTATGAGAAGAAGGCGAAGGAATGGCAAACGTGCGACAATAAGGCGCAGGGCATCATTGTCGATAGGATGGATGAATCCAGCATGGCTCACATTATAACATGTGACACTGCCAAAGAAATGTGGAGGAAATTGCAGGTCGTGTTCGAAAGAAAGTCGGAGCTGAGTCTCCATCTACTGCAACAAAAATTTTATAATTTTAAATTTCATGAGACGGACAAGATGGTAGATTTTATTACAAATTTAAATACGATTACCAACAACTTAGAACAGGCTGGAGAACCAGTTGCAGAAAGCATGATTATAACTAAAATTTTAATGTCACTACCCGAGAAATTTAGACACTTCGTATCAGCATGGGACTCGGTGCCTAAGGAATCGCAGGAGCTAGATGCACTAACATCCAGATTATTAATAGAAGAGGACAGAAATATTGCAAGCATGCAAGGTAGTAAAGGGGAAAAACGTGCAGACATAGTTGCGTTTGCGGCAAAAAGCAAAATAAAATGTTTTAGTTGTGGAAATTTCGGACACTTTAAGAGTGAATGTAAATTTAGAGGCGGAGGAGGTGCAAGACCTGCAGGGAATGGGGTACAAAGGTGTCACTACTGTGGTATTCCAGGGCATCAAATAAGATACTGTAGAATAAGGTTGAATAAACAAAATTCAGAACCCAGACAGCCGGAGGAGACCAAAGAAACAAATGCATTTATCAATGTGCCCGAGGCATTTGTAGCGACGCAGCGGGAAACAAACTGGTATTTAGACAGCGGTGCAAGTGAGCACATGTGTAACACGAGAGAAGCATTCAAAAGACTTGACAGCTTAGGCAGTTCAAGAAGCGTAAAAGTTGGTGATGGAACAAGCTTAGAGATTGAGGGAATTGGAAAAGTAGAATTGGAGGCATTCAACGGAAAATACTGGATTAAGACAGAAATCGATAACGTGTTATATGTACCTCGACTAAAGGTAAATCTATTTTCACTGGGCGCTGTTCTAGATAAAGGATTCACGTTCGAATCAAATAAGTATGAATGCAAAATAATGCAAGGAAAACGTGTGGCGACGGTAGCAATCAGAGAAGAAAAACTATATAAATTACAATTTCGATACATCTCATCATATGCAAATTTCGCTACCGCAACGTTGAAAGAATGGCACGAGAAGTTAGGGCACCAGAATATTAAGCATAAAAAAATGTTGAATGTAAATAATGTATCGTATGAAAATGATCCAAATTTCTTTTACGAAGCCTGCGTACAAGATAAGCAGCACAAATTGCCTTTTAACGACAGTATAAGTAAAACATTGCGTACAGGAGAGTTGATCCACGCCGATGTATGCGGTCCGATGGAAGAATTTTCGGTAGGCGGTTCAAGATATTTTCTTCTCATGAAGGATGACTACTCAAGGTTTCGCAAGGTATATTTTTTGAAAAATAAATACGAAGTTAAAGAAAACATTGATCACTTTATTAAGAGAGCAAAATTCGAATGTGGAAATGAAATTAATACCTTGAGGTCAGATAACGGATTAAAATTTATTAACACTGAAGTGAGAACATTGCTTAGTAAATATGGGATTAAGCACGAAAAGACAGTACCGTATACGCCTGAACAAAATGGAAAAGCTGAAAGAGAAATGAGAACGATAGTTGAAGCTGCAAGAACACTGCTAAGTGCTAGAAAATTACCGAAGATTTTGTGGGCAGAGGCAGTGAATGCAAGTGTCTACGTAATAAATCGAACAGGCCCAAGTACACAGAAAGGAGTAACACCTTTCGAGTTATGGTTTCAAAAGAGTTTTAAACTCGATCATTTTCAAATTTTTGGCATCGATGCATACGTCCACATCCCCAAGGAAAAGAGATTAAAGTGGGATGAGAAAAGCACAAAAGGAATATTTGTGGGATATGACGAGAATACAAAGGGGTACAGGATATTCTGTCCTTCAACTAATAGCGTGATCCTCGCAAGAGACGTGATATTCAACGAGAGCAATAAGGAAGAACCAAAACTTCAAGAGATTCGAGCAACAATCGACGCATGTGACATTGCAGAAGAAGAAGAAACAACTGTTGACAACATTACTGATGGAGAAGACAATGAAGACGAGGAGCAAGGACAAACGGAAGGGGCAGAAGTCAACAAAAGACGAAGACAGCAAACCGGTTGGCTACGCGATTATGTAACCTACTTCACATCCGAGAGATTTGACATCGAACCAACAACATTCCAAGAAGCCATTGACGGAGTCAATGCAACGCACTGGAAGGCAGCAAGGGGAGAGGAACTTGCAACAATAAAGAAAAATAACGTGTGGACTGTTTTAAATAAACTTCCAAGTGATAAGTGCGCGATTGATTCAAAGTGTGTTTTTAAAATTAAGACAAATAGTGAAGGCGAGAAACATTTTAAAGCGCGTATTGTGGCGCGAGGTTTTATGCAGAATAGTGATGAATTGGGCGAAATTTATGCACCGGTCGCGAGATTAGAGACTTTTAGAATTTTTATGTGTGTGACAAATAAGTTCAAACTAGAGGTACAACAGTTGGATGTAAAAGGCGCATTTTTGTACGGTAAAATAGAAGAAGAAGTTTTCATGTGGTTACCAGAACAACCGGAAAATCCTGACAAACAAATTGTAAAATTAAACAAATCCTTATACGGTCTAAAAAAGTCACCAAAATATTGGTATGAGGAGTTAAATTCTGTATTACTAGAACAGATGTTTGTGCGTTCTAAAAACGATTATTGTTTGTACATTTACACGAAATGTGAGGTTAAAACTTACTTACTAGTGTATGTTGACGATATTCTTATAGCAGGAAATGATGTGAAACACGTTGTTAAAATTAAGAACGAATTAAAGAGTAAATTCGAGATTAAAGACTTGGGTAAGGTGAATTATTATCTGGGAATTAGAGTAAGCCGTAATTAAATTTAGAAAAAAATACTAGAAAAATTCAAGATGAGTGACTGTAATGAAGTAGCAACATGCCGTGACTCGGATATAATTTTTGAAAATCTAATAAGAGAAAATTCGGAGAGTGCAGAGATTGAGCGATGTTTAGTAGTATGCGAGTGTTTATTGTTGTTTTTTGTAGGGATTTTTCATTGAGGGGGGGTGTTAGATTTAGGCAATGAAAACATTGTATGGCGCCATCTGTGGGCGTCGAATGTAAGCAAGCAGAGGTGCGCAAGAGAGCGGCGCAGAGCGAATAAGAGGATCTACGACAGTGGTCGGTCGATTAGAAAAACACGTATATTGTTATTAAATAAACTCAATTAAAAGTTTAATCTTTGTTCTCTTTGCATCCTTCCCTATTCCCGTCAATAAAAGGAGTGAGCGATATGTCACAATTTACACATACATAGACCATTCAGAAAAAAATAAAAAAGACGGCAAAATTCCGATGTGATGCCTTATGCAGTACTTGTGTACAGATAGGTGCCAGAAAAGAATAGTATATAGTACCTTTAAAAAAAATTAGCTTATTTAAAAGAAGTGCAACTGTAAATAAACTACTTGTACGTTTTTTATCACGCGAAGCTGTTATGTATACATGTTTATAATCGCGATTAGCTTGAAAACAATCGCAACTTTTAAGACTATTAATATCACTTTTTAAGAAATAACCTTGATTTCAAATATTCGAACGTTTGTATATATTTTTTTAATTTCTACATATATGTCCATACGTGAAACACAAACACGTATTATTATAAATATATATTTATATACTTCGCCATGACAAAGTCGCTAGAGTTTAAAGATTTATTTAAAAAATATAATAAAAACAACACCAAAGCAGCTAAAAGGTAAATAATAATATGTTAAAATACTCACGTTGTATTATATAACAATATGTGATGATTTTTAAATCCTTTGACCATAGTATATCAAAATCAAAATTTACTTTCTATATTATCGTAATATAAATTTCCTTCGAATGTCAAAGCCGCAGACGTCAGAGTTCTCGTAATAAGTTTGACAGGCGACGAAAGGAAAATACGGCATATTATTTTCTCATTCATTTAGACAGCAGTCAAGTACCTACGTAATTTTAACAGCAGAACATAATAACCGCCTTCCTACTCTCAATTTTGATTTTCTAACCGAATACTGAATATTTACCAAACAGAAAAGTGTGATTTTATTACTGTAATTATAAACGTATATAAAGCAGCTTTCCAGCGTTAAATTTCAAATTTAAGTCATTTAAAAGTAGTAAAATGTTAGTGAGGAGGGAGAGTAAAAGCAAATAAAAAGTTTTTTAATTACTCGGTATATTAAGTTTTAAAACCAGCAAATAAATCAGACATTAAATAACTTACAATCAGGATAAAGGATCATGTTTGCAAGTTGAGATTTTAATGTGTCCACATATAATCTCCACGAAATATGCTCGAAGTTTAAATTTCAATAATAGTTTTTCGTCAGCTGCTAAATAGCAAAGTATCAGCTTAAATGTTCTATCTCTTCCTCAAATAAAAAAACTCTTTTTATTACACAAACTCTTAATAAACCAATTAATATTATTTTATTTCGTATATTTAGACTCCAGATGTTTCAATAATTATTTATTCAGATTTAGTATTTCACAACGAAATCAGTATCATACTGAACGCAATACATAGGTGAATTAAAAACGAAATTGACTTGTATGGAATCTACAAGGGTGGGGTAGTTTTTTTTTTGTTGTTTGTTTACAAGTTGTATCATTATTTACAACATTTTGAGTGTGTCGAAATACTTGTTTACAAATCTGGAATATCTCCAATTATAGGAGTATTTTTCATATTATTTTTTGACATCTCATCAAAGATGAAGAATAATATAGAAGTCTGGATATTTGAATGCCCAGACTTCCATATTCTTCTTCATCTTTGATGAGATCTCAAAAAATAATAGGTATTATTATTGTCTCTGGTCCATCTACCTTTTATTCTCTATTGTCTGTAAGTAATTTTTTTTAATAAACTTATCTCTGGTAACATTAATTTTGACATTTGATCACTAAAATCAAAACTCGTTACTGTTTACATATATATTTCTTTCATTTAACGTATTGTGCATTGCAGGGCTGTTAAAAGACACAATCAAAATGCCGCAAGACGAACATGTCGGGGTGGAAGACACCCCTATGTCACAACGTCTTACAAATGATGACTTCAGAAAGCTGTTAATGACTCCTCGCCATTCTTCTGGATCCAGTTCATCATACCCCGCTGGTTCCGTCAGGGAGGCTGTTGCAAATGCTAGGTAAAATGGTCACATTTGGATTTACAACTTCTGATTCTCTTCAAGAAGTTTAAATAAATATTTATTCAGAAAAACTCAAAAGTGGTCAAAATAATTTTTAAGATCACGTTGGATTTGTGAAATCAATGATCAAGTTAGTTCTGCATTGATTCGATTTAATGCCCTATGTACCACTGATGGGAAGGAGCAGTTACGACTAGACTATTATGTGTTTGTCCACCTCCGTGGTGTAATGCTTAGCGTGTTAAGCTACCTTATTTGAGGTCCTGGGTTCGATTCCCAGGGAGGTGAAAATAAATAGAAGTGATTTAACACATGTATCAAATTATCAAGCCTAAGAAAGTCGTCAGCCCTGTAAATTCCCAGACTTCCATATTCTTCTTCATCTATGTTAAGATGTCAAAAAAAAAGATGTAAAAATTAACTCCTAATCGGAGATAATCCAGATTTGTTAACAAGTAGTTGGACACACTCAAAATGTTGTATATATCTATGTGTTAGTTAGTTAGTTGGTTAGAAATTTGAAAATGTCCGTACCCAAGTCCAAATTGCTAATAAACGCTGTTCTATTGTTTTTCTCTTTGTCCTCGTCAATTAGCAAATATTTCTTGAATGATTGAAAGTATTTGGATGCACTCTGAATGTTTTAAAGGTTTATTTTTGTTTAGCGACTAATCGCATGTTAAACTTGCAGCGCGATGCCGCCTCCCGAGACGGAGGACCGCGGGGAGCTGCGGCGCAAGAAGAAGTCGTTCTACGCGGCGCTGAAGAAGCAGGAGGACACCAAGCTGGCGGAGCTAGCGGAGAAGTACCGCGACCGCGCCCGCGAGCGCCGCGATGGGGACAACCCCGACTACACGGGCGCCGAGCCCAGCGGCGCTGGCGCGGGCAGCGCCTACCGGGCCGTCGCGCCCGACATCAAGTCCAGCATGGACGCCAAGGAGCGGCGGAGGCAGATGATACAGGTATAGTGCAGGCTACGGGGTACTTCTAGAAAATTTGGTGATGGACTTACAATCTTGTATTTATTTAGATTGGCAGTGACAGGTATATTGAAAGCTTTTAAATGTAAATTCACAGTAAAATGGGGATACAATTTTATATTGTTTCACATTTTCAATAAATTTCGCAACTTAGTTCAAGAAAAAAATTGCTTAGCAAGAGCAGATCTGTCAGGAAGTCTAGATGCTTTTGTATCAGATCTGGGCATGCGGTGGGACAGCTTTCAAAGTGCAGGCTACGGGTCGTCAATATAGTCTGTACCGCCCACTCTATTCTATTCGTGTCATGTCAGGTCCCCCTGATGTTGATTATCACTTGAGAGTAATTGTCCTTGTCTCGAACAGCTCTAAACAGCGCCTCGACGGTCCTGATCCCGTCCAATCTCATATATTCCGGAACCACCTGTCTTCTACTCACACCTCGTTGACCCTCCATTAGGTGCAATAGCTTGTACTTCTCTCCTCTCAGCACATGCTCCAGATAGGACACCTCCCGGACCTTGATATCAGTCAGCAACTGTCACCCTGTTCTTGCTTTTTGGAGGACATTTGCGTTGCGGACCATATCGTTCCATGGAATACGTAACATTCTACATTTTGAATCCCTCTAATAGTTCATAGTGCTGACTTTGAGGGTCTACGATTCAACTCTGTAAAGAAACTGACCAGACATAACACCTAACCAATATTTGCCGAAGCTTCAGATTGAGGCTGTTTTTACAGAATATATTTGTCATCTTATTAAAAACTGTGTGGGTAAGGCTTCCGTGGAGGGCCATTTTTGCTTACCCCAAAATCTTTGCAACGGTCTCGATACCCGATAAATTCTTCACAAGTTTCTCAGCTGGTGGCGCCAAAATCAGGCATACTTCCAAGTCTATTTAGTTTAGTGCCACCATGTGGAAAGTTGTTGAGACCATTGCATGAATACAGGTTTAAAAAAATGAACACAATATGGATACTTATTTTTTTTTTACAAAAATGTTTACATTTTTACTTATTTTTTTACAAAAATGTTAGTAATATATGTATATAACCACTCACCGAGATTTTTATGTCTACCGGTTTCGAGACGTACCTGCCTCTTCGTCAGGACAATCACTACCACAGCATGCAAACAATACTCCCCTTCACTATTAGTAGTATTGTTTGCATGCTGTGGTAGTGATTGTCCTGACAAAGAGACAGGTATGTCTCGAAACCAGTAGACATAAAAATCTCGGTGAGTGGTTATATACTAATATTACTAACATTTTTGTAAAAAAAAATAAGTAAAAATGACTGACCACAAAGTAAATGCTTTAAATATTAATAATATTGAGAATACAATATGGATATTCAATTATGGGCAGACATTAACACTATTTAATAGTGCTCTACACCCAGTACAATAATAATGGTTTTTATATTATTTGATAATTTGATTGTAAACTCTATTATCAGATGGCTGCTATCCACCCTGCCTCATTAAAAAAAAATCATTCAAACCCTTATCCGCACCCCAATGGTGCATAGGGCACTGCATCATATAAACGCAGTGTTATCTTGATCATTAACACATGAAGGAAAGGTGATCAGCCCTTCGCTTCAGGTACCAGTCCAGGGTAATATTGAATAAATATTAGAGTGAAAAAATCACTTATAATTATTTGACCCTCTCTGGAAATCGAACCCGAGTCCTCCAGTACGGTAGCCGAGCGTGCTGACCATTACACTACGGAGGCGGACATTAAAAAAAAGACTATATTTATTTTTAATTACAGGAATCAAAATTCTTGGGTGGTGACATGGAACACACTCACTTGGTGAAGGGACTGGACTACGCGCTGCTGCAGAAGGTCCGGTCCGAGATCCACTCCCGGGAGGTGGAGCAGGAGATACAGCTCGAGGAGTTGGCCACTGGACAGGATAGAGAGAAGAAAGAAAAGGAAGAGGTGATGACTAAATTATCTTAAAATTGTGGTCCGGGTGATGCTTTGTGGCACACCGTGACACCTCTCAAAATGAAATTTTCAAGGATTCTTATACATATTATCTTAACTTATTTTTAAGATTATCTTAACTTATTTTTAAATGTACTATTTTCAATGATTAAAGAATACACTTGTTTTATACCACTTGAGTTTTATTAAAAACTACATGTTTCAGAAGTTAAACTTCCATCATTCAGGTCTGTATAATAACTATAAGTTATTATACAGACCTGAATGATGGAAGTTTAACTTCCGAAACATTTATAGTCTTTAATGAAACTCAAATGGTATAAAACAAGTGTATTCTTTAATCATTGTAACATGTCTTACCACAAAGTTAATGCCGAAACAATAAAGTACTATTTTCAGATTTTATTTTTAAATGCCCTTATAAGAAAAACAATATTGTCAAGAACAGTCAGCAGAATCTCTGTTTTTGGCAGAAGCGCCAAATCTCTGTTCCGAGCTGCAGCATCAAAATTGAAGATAGCCATGATGATCGCCTATCTTCGTTAGAAGTGGCACAGAAAGAAGAAGTCAGCTAATACATAAAATCAGTGTTTGATTTTAACATAAAAGTTACTAATTTTATATCATTTTCAACAAAAGAAATGTCTCAATCCTACATTTTTTAGCTAAATATAAATAGATATTAGATAACAAATCTATATATCTTATTAAAAATAACGAAAAGAGGAAAAAATTTTCTCAGTTAATTTAAGTTTCTGATTTCAGACAAATGCTCCGAATAACATTCTATCTAAGAAAACAAGAAAAAAATCTGATTCGCTAACTCTAAATATATTTCAAATTATGGTCCCTTTAACTTGCTTTTACTCCATAATTCAATACCATTTTCGTCATTCTTTTTTCAGGAAGACGAAATGGAATTCAAAACTAAAATAGGACGAGATATTTACAAAACCCTGGCAGCCTATAGGTATTTTTATTACATATATTAAAACTATTTTATCGAAACATAAAGATAAATATTACAACTATTATATGGAAACATATTTCAGACTGGTATTTTTTACGCCTGCGGACCACTGGCGGCGGGATTTTAAAATTTTGCACATATAGTTAAGACCTAAAGACATTGGTAAATAATACTCATATAAAAACATTGGATAATTCCTTATTTTCTGATTTTGAAATGAGGCCGGCGCAGAAGGTAAAAATACCCTTCCCGTCCTTAAGCATCAATCGACTGAACGGGTAGAAATAACTTTCCCGTGTGCTAAGGCCTAGCATTCGTTATGTTGCATTCATTCCACCGGAGACCACCGAAGAGGTCACACCAAATTTTTTTAAGAATGTATATTGGATATTTTTTTGGTTTTTTTAGAATATATATAGAAAAATTATTTTTTACATTTTTTTTAAAACTTAACTCACAATAACTCTTTTCTCACAAAAGTATATAATTATTTCGATAACTTATTTTTTCAATGCAAAAACAGTGTTTAAAAAAAAAATTACATAAAATATTACCTGGAGATAGAGAAAATTAATGCGACTAAACGAATGCTTGGCCTTAATGTATTCACGTAAATTTCCCATCCATACAGCGCTTGTGCACTACACAGAATTTTACTGTCCGGCAGTCCGGTTAGCATGATAAAACGGATGATTGGCTTGTGCTTTTGGCCGCCTTCTTACGGATCGGTGCGCTCGATCGATGCGTGATCACGGTGCGCGTGAACTCGATCATGCTAACCTGTCAAAGTCGCTTTTATTTGAAAAAACCGGACTGCTGGACAGAGCACAAGCACCCATAGAATGAACAATTTTGTACGCAGGTCTAAGCACGTTGAGCGGAATGAGATGTTCATCCCGGGTCGAATGGCCTACATCATGGAACTGGAGGAGTCGGCGGAGTGGGACATCCCCCTGACCCTCATGCGGAGTCGTGCGGAGCTGCCCAACATGGAGAAGGGCCAGAACTCCTCGCCGGCGCTTACTAACAACGACATCGTCATCAACAAGCTGGCGCAGGTGCTGGCCTACCTGCGCCAGGGAGGCCGGCACAACAAGAAGGGGAAGAAGAATAAGGTGAATCTGCTGATGGCATTTTTCTGAGTTATTATCCAGTATGTTACTGTGTTTGTCCGCCTCCGTGGTGTAATGGATAGTATGTTTAGCTACCGTGCTGAAGGTCCCGAGTTCGATTCCCAGGGGGGGTGGGTCAAATAAATATAAGTGATTTTTTTCTCTCTAATATTTCGTAGTCATACAGGAGAAAGCGATCAAGTGCATTTTTCACAAAAACGTGATCATTGACTATTTGATACCTTACTAGCTTAATATTGCCCTGAAAAAATTCCAAGGGATTTTAAACTTGGAAGTATAACATATTGTCTTGTTAAAAATGACTAACTGCATTGATGTTTATTTTCTTGCCAAGCAAAAGTGACTTAAATGGCCCTCCTGAACATTTTACATTTTGGTAGTCACTTTCTCCTGTACGACTATGATTTATTCAATATTACCCTGGACTGGTACCTGAAGCGGAGAGCTGATTGCCTTTCCTTCTTGTGTTAACGATCATGATAACACTGTGTTTATATAATGCAGTGCCCTATGCGCCTGGGGTGCAGATAAGGGTTTTAAGAAAAAAAATCATTATCGTGAGATCATGAAGATTTGATTGGCAGAAGCATGATCAGTGAACCAGAGAATATTACTTATTGATTTGGCACTAACTTTGTGGAATGACATATTAATTATTAAAATCGTCTCGCGTGCCATAGGTTCGCCATCCCTGACCTACATAATCAATGATTATGTAGGTGATTTTAATGCCGACTATATTTCATCCTATGTCCACCTCCGTAGTGTAATGGTCAGCGCGCTCGGCTACCGTTCTGGAGGTCCCGAGTTCGATTCCCAGGGGGTGGTCAAATAAATAAAAGTGCTTTTTTCACTCTAATATTTATTCAATATTACCCGGGACTGGTACCTGAAGCGGATCACCTTTCCTTCATGTGTATACGATCAAGAAAACACTGCGTTTATATGATGCAGTGCCCTATGCACCATTGGGGTGCGGATAAGGGTTCGAAAAAAATATATATATTAAAATATTTCATACTTATTTCCAATTTGAATGCAGGACAAGAACGGGAAACTTCTCAAGCCCCAAGATGACTCCATATACGGGGAGTTGGGAGACTACATCCCCACCAAAGACAGCTCCGGGAGGAACCTGTACAGAGACAGTAACAGGGACCGGGATAGGGGGAGAGATGACGGCTCGGATAATAGGAAATCTTATTTCGATAAACCTTTGGAAAAAGAAAAGGAGGATGGTAAGTCCTGCATCATGCTTGTTTATTGAAAATTTTGTCAAGCGTTGGAAGGGCTGTCAACTCGTTACAGGCGCCGTGGTGTAACTGGTGACTGCGAAACTGATGTGGCGGGTTCCATTCTCGCCAATTTCAAAATGAATTCAAGAAAGATTTATTTTCAATTGGTCTGGATGTTTGTGATTATTTCTCACATTTACCTTCCTTATCCTTACTATCCTACCTGCAGACAAGCGTCTAAAAGTAGGGGCTTTGCGGGTTATTCCTTTAAAATAAAATAAAAACTATTGAAAATCCTAGCTTATAAATTTTTTGATACAGAATATAAGCACATTGGCAGGTTAATTGCTAAGAAGCAATATCTGGGACAAACCAAATTATTATAATTAATTTTTTTTTAGAATCTTCATTTATGTATTAAACAATAAGTACGTACATATACATACATTCATAAATTCTTATCCATATTTTTTCCCCATAGCGACTCACCAAGCCTAATGTGTGTTGTCGGTGGAGTTCTTTTTAGATACTTTTTTTCTTTTCTATTTTATCTGTTTTATCATAATATACACACAAAAAAGGTAAAAAAAATCAAATATATTTTATTACAAGTATCACAATATTAACATACTTTGGACGGGAAAGGTATTTCTACCCGTTCGGTCGATTGATGCTTAAGGACGGGAAGAGTATTTGTACCCTCTGCGTCGGCCTCATTTCAAAGTCAGAAAAGAAGGAATTATTTAATGTTTTTATGTGAATATTATGTACTAATCTCTTTGTTAAAGTCTATATATATATATATATATATATATATATATATATATATATATATATATATATATATATATATATATATATATATATATATATATACATATATATATATACATAATACTATATGTACATAATTATCAAATCCTGTCGCCAACGGATAAACGTAAAACATAAAAAATACCCGCCTGAAATGTGTTAATCTTTTACCCATTCCTTTATTTTGCCCTCGGTCCATATTTTTGTTTGCCCTCTTACCTTCGCGAGTAGTGAACAACAGATATGGAAGTGTTCTGCTTCCATATTTATTGTTCACTCTTAGGAACATCAACCCTTTATTTTCAGTGAATCGCATGAAGTGAATGCTTTGTTACTTTCCAGTTCTTCCCGGTGCTAGAATACGTGCTGCTTCTCTGCTGTCCAAGCTCGCCGCGGAGCCGGAAGGATACGCGGAGTGCTATCCCGGCCTCAGGGAGATGGACGATGCCATCGATGACTCCGACGACGAGGTAGACTACAGCAAGATGGACATTGGCAACAAAAAGGGTCCGATTGGTGAGTATACTACGTATTCCTAATCTTTCGCACTATTTATTTTATTTATTTATTTATTTTTCCTTTATTTACGGCCGTACCCAATTCGTACATAATAAATATAATACATGTAATCATTTTTGTATAAAATAATGTTCTTTTAACCTTTTGACTGCCGGCAGGTACATGTATGGCAGTACCCAGCACGCCGCGAATTTTACGACAGTAAAACCTAAACATATTGTTATTGAAAGTGTAATAACGTTTATTTATAAAACTTACCAAATAAATGGAGAGCGTGCCAGCCGTGCAGTCATTTATCCATAATCATAAAATTAATTGCTCATGGTGCAGGGTTGTCACAAAATTTGTCATAGAAAATATGAAAACTTAATTATATGTCAAAAGTAATTGTTTATATTAGTTTAATATTAAAAGTATACACACACTATGATTTAAAAAAATTGAAAATTAAAAATCATCAGAATCGACACTAAAATCACTGTCGGCAGTGACGGCAACTTGGGGATTATTGGACAACCCTGAGCGCAATTAGTTGTTCCGACGACAAAGCTCTCTTTAATTTATGTTTAATGTGGTAAAAACAAATTCTGTTTCAATCCTAAGGATGCAAAGATATTCTCAATAGATGTCACTATGCGTTCAATATATTTGTACATTTTAAATAATTGATTTTCTTTAGTAAAAGTTCATTTAAAATGGCGCGTCTTAAGACATATTTTTTGTATGAGCGGCACTCTGTTTACAGAAAATTATGCATCATAGGACGCTTTTGGCAGTTAACCGGTTGAAGTGTCAACAACTAGGGTCTTTACTGTATTGTGTTGTGTCCGCAGGGCGTTGGGATTTCGACACCCAAGAAGAGTACTCGGCATACATGAACCAGAAGGAAGCACTTCCCAAGGCTGCTTTCCAGTACGGGCTGAAGACTATGGACGGGAGAAAGACAAGAAAAACCAACAGAGAGAAGAATGACAAGGCAGAGTTAGACCGCGAGTGGCAACAGGTACATTTCTGAAAGCATGATTGTTCTGCAAAATTACTTACTAAGAAGCCTCTCTGGATAATAAACCAAGTTAAACCAGTTAATACCCAGTGAGGCTGCCTGCCTATAAAGAAATATGTAGTAATTTTGTGCATATGGTTGATTGATAGTTGGGAATTGAATGGGAAAAAGTTTTAGAACAATACATATTTAGAACCAATGATTGTATGTTGCCGTTTTTGCTCTAAAATGATAGACATCTACTCTCCCATAATTATAGACTTATGAATAAAAGACACCTACATTTAGAAAGGTAAGGTGAGGGCCAATACTGTCATGTTAAAAAAAAGCGATAATGTAAAATTATATACCTCATTGGTATTTTGTAGGTTATTATTTATTTATCTTTATTGCAAACCTTGAGGCGAAGCATGCAATCATCTAAGGTTCGTGTGGTATTAAAATAGAAATAAGAACATAGCATATAAATTATCAAAAGAAATAACAGTATGCTAAAAATATAATGATGTGAAATTGAAGATATATAATTACAGTCGAACTCGGTTATTACGAGCACAGATATAGTGAGATCTCGGATATAACGAGTAACCTTCGTTGACATTTTAGTTTGTGATTTTCCTCCATACATTTATTCTCGGTTATAACGAGCTACTTCTTAGCTAAAACAAACAAAAATATCACTAAAAAATGCGTTGTTAAAGTCTCTATGATCGATGACAACGATAACCACTGCAATGGTGGCTAGAAATATCAGCAAATAAAAGATTCAACACGACACAATAATCTAGAAAAAAGTAATAAGAATATAATCGTTGATAATTTAATACATATATCGCTTACGTGGAAGATGAAACCCACAAGATTTAATGAGTGTATTTTAAGTATTAGTGTTTTTTTGACCCAGTCTTAATTTCGCGTTTATTTTGCAGATACAAAATATTATACAGAAAAGAAAAACCCCCAAAGAATCCTCCAGCGCCAGGGGTGACGAACCAGACTTCAAGAAACCAAAATATTAATATGTATCAACATTTTGTCAGTGAAATTTATCTTGTGTAGTGATTAAGTGTATGTATATATTAAAAGAGTGCAAAATTTATACCTTTTATTTTTCCACTTCATACTCTTTCACAAGAAAATACATTATATTGATACCTTTTTATTATATTCTGGCTTACTAAAAGTAAGCAAATAGAACGCTTATAAGCGTCTCCCGCTCTTTAACAACAGTATGTAAAAGAGAAAATACATTATATTGATACCTTTTTATTATATTCCGGCTTACCAAAAGTAAGCAAATAGAATGCTTATAAGCGTCTCCCGCTCTTTAACAACAGTATGTAAAAGAGAAAATACATTATATTGATACCTTTTTATTATATTCCGGCTTACCAACAGTAAGCAAATAGAACGTTTATTAGTGTCTCCCGCTCTTTAACAACAGTATGTAAAAGACACTTTAAAAGCGTTTCACACAAACAATGTGTTAACCCTTCCCGGTCCCCCAAAATTTAAAAATAAATCAGTTACATTCCAATTGGAAAAATATTTTGTCCTCTGCTCCACATAGATACGAATGGCAAAAATATAAGCTTGGAATTTAAATAAATAATACTAATGATGAAAAAAATATCGAATAACATCCGACATGGGATCTAAGAGCAAAAAATCAATGTCGAATGAGATTCAACGTTGGACTAGTAAGGGTTAAAGGCACTTACCTATTTGGCTTCTTAGTATGTATGTGTATCAAAAGACTGATTATGTAGATTTTTATAGTCCTTTATTAACATTTATAAAACACGGAAAGTATTTACAATATTTACACACCAAATATTGAAAAATTCAATAACACAATGATTATACTGTATTTTTTTATATGAAGATAAATATTATGGATAGCTGATTAAAGAAACGAGAACTTTTGAAAAAGATAACATTTAAATATTCCTAAAATCTAGAAAAAATTATAATCATAAGTACAATTCTATATCAGTATAGAGATATGCATGAATTTCACAAAGGCATCGGTGATATAACATGAGGGTAAATACTATTACTAAAATGGACCATTGTCGTTCACATCAAATGCTTCCATTCTAAACCAAATGTAGCATATTTCTCACAATCAAATTTAAAACAGTGACAAAAAACAAACACCCAATTAAATGATACTTTTAAAATATTTTGTCAACCCTTGGGAGTGATTTTTCTGAAGATTGCCAGTAAATGAGAAAATAATGGGGAGAAAGAATACAATCCTAATTGCTTTTGCAGCTTTTGCAGCAAAAATTACCAAGGCCAGATTTGCGTATACATTATATACTAGAGTAGCATTCATTGCCTAAGTAAATAATGCAAAAATCTGTTTGCAAGATGATTCTGGTCGAAAAGAATTATTTATGTTCTTATCATGTAAACAAATGGTTCATTATCATACTATTTTTGTAAGCCTAAGCAGCCTGTTATCAAAAATAAGTATTTATATAATAAAATAACAACTTCATAATTTTTGTCTACATAAATTTTATTTGACCAGTAAACAGACAGACTGGAGTCATATGATGTCGGTTATGACAAAATCCAGTCGCTGGTCAAATAAAATAATAAAATGTGAAAAAAAAAAACTAAATAGTTGTTATTTTATTATATGAAATGCAGTTCCACCAAGAAATCTCAGTACAAAACTTAAATTTAATAAGTATTGAGTCTTGTTAAAATGGTTCGAACCCAGAAACTCCAAGTCAGAGTCTGCGACAGTAACCACAGGACCACATCCCGACATTTAGTGGTGGAGAAAATCAATTTATGATACGATAGTAAAAACTGCAAGGCGTATAGACCCCAGATTATGCAAGCGTTTGTACGGCTTTCTATGGCAAGCCAGATTGTCTAGATAACTCTTTATCAAATGGGTATTATCAGAGATAATTATTATTTTATATATGTTATGAATTAGAGAGAAAAGGTTGTCTGGTATTTTATCCAAATATATCGTGGAAAGTTGTGCTGTTGAAGCCCAAATCGGCAGGTTTTACATCTGAGAAAGTGATGTACATTCTGAAACAAAAATTCATTGATTACTTAAGATTCTGCTTCCACGCCTTCTTACCCATATTTATAATCAATGGTGCATAGGGCACTGCATCTTATAAGTAATACATGATCAGAAAGGTGATCAGCCCTGTGTTTCAGGTACCAGTCTATGGTAATATTCAATGACTATGTATGTATGTAGTCGAGTTGTAGCAAATACATATCACCGGGAGGGGAAGGTTAAACAGATCTATTAAGAGAGGAAGAAAAAGAAGAGAATAAGCAGTAGTACAGTGGAGTCTCGGTTATCCGACCTTCCGAACTATCCGACCGATCACGGACTTTTTCACCCAAGCTTAAATTTAGTTTCATAGTTCACTGCGTTGTATGTGAGTATTTACCTACTGTAAAACATGTTTTATTACTTTGCCGCAAGTGTATTTTGATTTTTTCAATTCAATCAAATCCTTATCTGCACCCCAATGATGCATAGGGCACTGCATCATATAAATGCAGTATTATCTTGATCATTAACATGAAGGAAAGGTGATCAGCCCTCCGCTTCAGATACCAGTCCAGAGTAATATTGAATAAATATTAGAGTGAAAAAATCACTCATATCGGGAATACCCTGGGAATCGAACCCGGGACCTCTAGTACGGTAGCCGAGCGTGCTGACCATTACACTACGGAGGTGGTCATGATGCATTTCATAGTTTAGTTTGTTATATTCAGTTATGTTACGTGTACATATTAGAAAAGTTTTCGATGTGGAAATAAAATTAACACATTTTCAATTTCTATCATTTTCCCTGTTATCCGAGACTCTAGTGTAGTAAGTAATATGATACACACCTGGTGGGAGGAATGTTCAGTTCCTTCTCGATGTGGTCGTACAGCACCCTGGCGTGCTTCTTGTTCTCTTCGACTCCGAGTTGGCCGATGGACATGAGGGTCCCCACCGCGCACGGCTCCTCGCTGCCCCCCCAGGCCATCTGGATCCCCCCCACGATGGAACACACGCAGTACTGCAACATCACAAAACTTAGTACAAAACATCACAAAAATAGTCTAATCCAGGCCTAGCCAACCCAAATTGCACCCCAGGCCGCATAGATGACCTAAAATTTACCCAAGGGGCGCACACAGACATGTGCTGCATATGCTAAAAACGTTTTCAATCATAGATGTAGTATATGATGTTTGTTGCACACACAGTTTCACATACAATAAAATTTATTCATAACTGTGATTCAGTTTCACCATCCAGTATTCTTTTTATATGAAGAAAAATTCCCGCTGGAACTTTAGCCAAACTATCTTCTACACCAGGCCTAGCGAACCCAAATTGCACCCGGGCCGCATCGATGACCTAAAATTTTCCCAAAGGCCGCATACATTAGAAAAAAATCATAAAAAAATCAATAAAAATCAAAGTTCATACTTATTGATTTTTTGTAAGTATTATACATAATTTGAATGCAGAGTTAATCAGAACGTACAATTAGGGTAATTGTGAAGGAAAAAAACATTACTGCGACCAGATGTGAGAAGAAAACATGCATTGAACAAACAAAAAATATATTTGTATAGTAATGAACATTTTGAAAAATTTTAACAATCAAAATTATTAATCGGGACACATAAATTAAATCATATTAACAATTTTAATTTAAATACAACCATATTATTTTTTGACATCTCATCAAAGATGAAGAATATGGAAGTCTGGGCATTTACGGTCATTTTGTTGTATTTACAACATTTAAATGTTGTAAATACAACCAATTTATGGATGGCCTCTCAGTGCGAGATTTGAGTTTCTTTTTGCATACATACTTAATTATTCTAAATCTATCACCTTACTGGTTTTTGAGATTTTTTGAGATTTATTTAAATTGGCAATGCTGAAGAGCGTGCGAACGGATATTGTTCAGTGCTTTAATAACAACATGCGTGACTTAGCTCATAGATAATACTTGAGGGCATAAATTTTGTTGATGTATCAAACCGTGTATTAAAAATATATCACTGATTTAAAAATATATTCTTCATACATGACTGCGGGTCAAAATATAGAGAAAAAATAATAATAAGATGTAAGTGGAGGTTGCTGCATAAAAATTAAAACCAACATGGTCTCGGAAAATAGGAGGATTAATCCTTGTGTATTCTGTGATTTTGCAAGAATTGGAGAAAAAGATGAATAAAAAAATAAAGTGGAAATGACTTAATTTAAACATACACTTAAAACGTGAAGTAAAATATCAAAAAGCTTTTCCGCTTTACAATGGATAACTTTAATATTAGATAATAAAATGCAATAACATATTCATAACGTCCATTATCAAAAATCAATCTGACTCGAAAGATTTAAGTTTAGATAAGGTGTGACCCATTTTTAAACATTATCGTTCGATAAATAAAATAATCTAGAATATATTATGCAAGAAAACAGTATTGATGTTTTTAATAATACTTTTAAAAACATCAATACTGTTTTCTTGCATAATATATTCTAGATTATTTTATTTATCGAGCGATAAAGTTTCAAAAATGGGTTTTACTTTATACAAAGTTAAATGATTAAAATTTTTAAATATATTTAATTTGCATTAGAAACTTACGCTTTCGGGTTTGCCGAGAGCCTTTGCAATAATCTTCGTAGTTCTTGCTGCAAAAGAGCCGGGAATTTCATCGCTCGGAAGATTCGTTTCGATTTTAAGATGCGGCATTTTTATTAAAGTAATGTAATTGCAATCACAATAACGTAAGTTTGATTTAAAGAATGAATTAACCGGCGAACAAATCCGCGCAAGTGTATTATTAAATGAACAGATAAAACTTTTAATGACGTTTCCTTTCTAAAATTTTCCATAAACTAGCTGTCAAGTGATTTGGGCTTACTTTCTCTTTCCCTCTCGCTATAATTTAATACAAATGAGCTAGATGTAAATATAAACTCCTAGTGGTACTTTTTGTTGAAAGTAATGCCAGTATTAAAATTCTATATGTAAAATTATTAAAACGGGGTAAGTAGTATAGGTTTTTTTTCAGCATAATAAAAGTAATATTTATAAAACATCCAAATTACTAAGATCTTTTGGTTTTATTTCAGAAAAAAATCATTTATCAAAACTAATATGTGAATCATACTCAAACGACACATTTCTAATCAAACGATGCAATACTGATTTTTTATTCAAAACATAAATTTATTTGTCGAGTCAAACAAGGGAAACGAAATAATAATGCAAATAGATAAGTTCAATATATTTATTACCAATATAGTAAAATCCTAGCAGAAATTATATTAATTTATATTTACAATGAAAATTCAGCTAGGAACTCAATATCAGGTAAGAAGTCTTATTTCACTGCTAATTCGTTCCGTAACCATATTTTGCGTGACTTTTCATGTGGGTGTTGAGAGATGCTTTTTGAACAAATGATTTGGTACAAATATCACAAATATGTTCTCTAGTGTCAGTATGTATTTTTACATGTTCAGTAAGGGTCCTTGCTCTGGCAAATGATTTTCCACAAATTTCACAATGGAAGTCTTTGGAACCTGAAAAATAATAACGAAAATGAATCAAAAGGACAATATAAGGAAGTTTTGTTTCTTTTATTAGTAAATATGCTATCAAAATGAAACAGGGTATAGTTATACTTATTTAAAATTTTAAAAAATATTAACAAACCTGAATGCTTAATCATGTGCTTAGTGAGTTCCCCTTTTGTGAAGAAGCTGTTGCAGCATATCTCACAAACATGGTTTTTCTGTTTCAAATGAACTCTATTAACATGGTGTTTCATTTTTATGAGTCGGTAAAATATAAGATTGCAATAGGAGCATATGAATCTCTTGCACGGGACTCCGTGGACTTCATAGGCGTGCTTGTTCCTTATTCCGTGATCGTTGAATCTCTCCATGCACTCTGGACACGGATGGGGCTTCTCCCCTTTGTGAACAATCTTCCCGTGCATCTGCAAAGCTCCGGGGCTCTTGTAAACCTTGTTGCAGAGTTTACAGGGATATTGGTTACGCCCCGAGTGTGTACTGACATGCAACAAGAAATTGGCCTTTGTGCCACTGGTTTTTCCGCAAATGTTGCAAAGATATTGAGGAAAATGCCTCTTATAATGCCTGGTCAATATCACAGGATCTTCGAAAGCCATATCACATTTGGGGCAAACAGTAGCCATTGGATCTAGTGATGGAATGCTTTCATTAATTTTCTGGATATCAACATTATCATCGTGCAACTTCTCTATTTTATCTAGCTTTACCTTCTTAGAAACGGGAATGAAATCTGAAAATGCATCAGTATATTCTAAATCTTCATTGGAATATGAATCTGTATTTTTAGAATCCCCTAGAAAAATAACATTATCAATTAGAATTGACTGACAAATCACAATAAATAGAAAATGACTTAATTATTTTTATATTACAATCAATGTTGTCCATTGGAGTGTCAATTGCTTCTATTTTTGTGCGGAAAACAAGTGCAGACCTTAAATTGAATATACACGTTTGGCAAATTAAACATTTCATGGTGTTTGAGCTTATTGCCAAAATCTGAAAGAAAAAAGGAGCGTGTTAAGAATAATAAAACTATTAAATATGACAGTGAAAATTGTCTTTTCATAAAAATAGAAAAAATATTCTATTCAAATTTCATGGCATAATTATTTTGATTATATTGATCAGAAAATTGAAAACAACTGTTTTTCCCAGCTGATGACTGTCATTGTATTACAAATTCTAGAAATTTGCTACTGCTGTTCAAAATATAATTAAATTGAATAAAAAAATAAAGGTCTAAATATATTACACACATGCATTAGATTACTTGTAGAAATATGAGAAATTAAAAAGGCAATTCATAATAATTTACAACTGATAAATACACAAGTAAATGATTTTTCTTAAAGTCTGTTATTAAATATTTTTAAATCACTCATCATTCCTGATCCCTTTTGTTGTGACTGCCAATCAACATTAAAAAAATAAAGCCACTTGAGATCTACCTAAACTCTTTTGCCTAGCCACCAAAATATTTTGAATTTTGTTAAGTAGAAAGTGTTTAAGTATTAATTTATATTTATATACTTGATAAAGAAACAGTTAGCTTCAAAACCGGTAGACATTATAATTAAGTTATAATAAAATATTTATAGTGATTTTAAAACAAAGTTACATTTTAATTATAATTAAATTTACATTAAAAAAATATTACTGATTCTATTTTCTACAAATAAGTCCTCTTTTTGAGAAGTCAAGTATCTGGGAAGGGTCTCTAAAATGGTAATAATAATAATTGCTAATTTATAAACCCCTATTTTCATGAAAAATGGACTCATGGATGCTTTTTAATTGTCATTTAATTAATACATGTGTAAAATTATTTATTAAGCATTCCCCTATCCTATCCTTACTATCCTACCTGCAGACAAGACTCTAATAGAGGCTTTTCAGGTTATTCCTTTAAAAAAAATTACCTTTCTACCTATGTACGTCACCATTATACATGTGACCATATTTTCTGTTTTCCAATACATTAATACATTTTACATATGTATAGTTTTTATTTTTATTTTTTTATGTTAATACATTTCGGGTGGATGTTTTTTACAATTGCAGATTCGATAATTGTGTACATAGAGTTTAGACCTTGACAAAGAGATTGGTACATAATATTCATATAAAAACATTAAATAATTTCTTCTTATCTGACATTGCAATGAGACCAGCACAGAAGGTAAAAATACCCTTCCCATCCTTAAGCATCAATAGACCGAACGGGTAGAAATACCCTTCCCGTCCAAAGTCCGCAAGTCTGATTTTTTACAGTCCGATGTGGCATGTAAAATTACATAAAGTGCACAAACTAGTATTTATGGCCTGCCATATCGGACTGTAAAAAATTGGGCTGCCAGACAGTAAAATTTCTTGTAGTGCACAAACGCCCTAAGGGTGTTAAAAAGCATCAAGCGGTAACAAAGGGACTATTTTTCAAGTAATGACGTTATTTAAATGGGGGTACAAACTTTTAACTGGAAGCAGTCCTTCAACATTTTAGAGTAATTTTCCTTTTCTCCATTGAATTCATAATTTTCATGCATACTTCTCAGTTTACCAATATGGCCGCATATCACACATGTACCTGGTGATAAAGTACATCTTAATACTCTTTTTTTAATAGCGTTCCCCGAAGATCTGGAATCCGAAAACAATAATTTTAATCAATTCAATAATAAAATTTTAAACAATTAATACATACATACACACACTTTAAGTTTAAAACTATGTCTGAGCTTGAAACTAAGATTCAGAAATAATTATGTATTTAGGCATCTCAAAAAATAATTGCGCTAGAATTCAAATTTGAGTTTTGACAAACGGTCTGACAAATTCTCAAAATTCTCCGAGTCAAACGCTTTGACCAACTTCTTCTTCTTCAAACCCTTACTGCACCCCGATGGTGCATAGGGCACTGCATCATATAAATGCAGTGTTACCTCGATCGTTAACACATGAAGGAAAGGTGATCAGCCCTCCGCTTCAGGTACCAGTCCAGGGTAATATTAAAATATTAGAGTGAAAAAATCACTTATATTTATTTGACCCCCCTGGGAATCGAACCCGGGACCTCCAGAACGGTAGCCGAGCGTGCAAACCAATACACTACGGAGACGGATGTTAATTTATCACAACAATCAAGAACCCATTTTCTATAATACAACAACAAAAAAACTCATCTCATATGTTATCTTCTCGTTGATTTTTTTTTAAACGAAATAAGAGGATTTTTTCAAGATGTCTGCATTATAATTTTATTACATAAGGTTGAGCCAGCCATCACCCTGGTCAACTGTCTGCATGAGTCACTCTAAACAATTATACACAGAGAGTATGTTTGCTGGCGTTCAATAACAACTCAAAGGAATCGTTCGCCAGTCATTAGTTGACGATTCCTAATCCATTTACATACTCAGACTCGGCAAAATGTGCTAGCCATTTAAGTTTAATATTTCTTGGTTATCCAAGAATCGGTTGTGATAAAATTTGCATCCGATTGTGGTGATGTTTCCATAGTTGGATGACAGGATAGACCCTTTTTCATAGTGAAACGTCTGTTTTTTTATTTTAGAAAACCTCCTGCTGCATCCAACTTTGCAGAATAGAAAACATTCATATTGTTCGATTCATTACTTAATAACCCCAAAATATTAGCCAAGATTGAGACCCATGTATGTATCCGTGAAGGAAATTGAAAAACATTTTGAAAACGAAAGGTATCGACATTTTACAGTGTGATTAATGTTTTTAATATTTGAAAAATACCTTCGAGTCGGCAGAAAATTCAAAACGCTTGAACAGTATAAATAATCCAGATCCATATCCATGTTTTTAAATACTGACAATATTTTTGATTTCTCGAAATTTCACCAAATGTTGACTAGCACAAATAACGAAATTAAAACATTATTTTCGTTTGATTTGTTTTTATTTCACAAATTTTTGACACAATAATATACATAGACAATTTCTGATTTTTACTGTATATCATAGACAATTACATGTTCGTATTGTCAAATTGGTTCTTACCTACACATTAAAAATAACTCCCTATTCAGAAAAGAGAAGTAATATTTCCGATAGTACGGAAGACTAAACAATACACCCGTAAAAAATTATTTCTGAAACTAAAATACACATTAGCCAAGCTTTTTTATAGTGGAGCAACTACAACTTACATAAAACTTAATGAAAAAATTTAAAAAGACATTCAAGTATTTAATGTGATAAATGAGAATTTTATGGTACTGAAAATAACATGATAAATAAAACAACATTAAATATGCATAACATGAGTAAATAAATCTTATGAAAATTCACATTTTTGCATTATACCAGCATGTTTTTATCCTTCCTTGCACTATTTATTTCACAATAAACATATCCAACCTCATTGCTTCGTTTTCCTCAAATCCAGGCTGAGACTTGACTGTTTTCATATGGTTTTCCAATGTATTCAGACATTTTACAAATTTCGAAAATGCTACTCCCGATAGTGTGTTTTCATGTGAGTTTTCAGTGTACATCTTTGTATAAATGTCCTGCCACAAATTTCGCATTTGTGATCTCTGCTATTAGTATGTATTTTTTTATGCTGAATCAAATGTGTTGATCGAGAAAATGATTTCCCACACACATCGCAGTGGAATTTTTTTACACCTGTAAATTGAGAAGACAGTAAATAATACATATATATAAAGAGGATTATAATGCTAATAAATTACATGAAGCAAGATAATCAGTTTTACACTTTAGGACAACAGGTTTTAATCCTTGCGGATGATCTTTGCCCGTACCTGGTAAGGGCACCCCAGCGAAAAAATAGCTTAAACTGATTTTATAGTATTATTTTATGAGGTAGTTAAATGTATTCTCGCAGGGTGGCTCTATGTGTATGGACTGTAGTGGACTCTATCACCAAATGTCGGTATTATTTAGAATGTTTTAAACATATATTAATATCATATATTTGGAATTAAAAAAACCTGCCTTTTTCCAAATAAAATCTTCATTAAAACTCATCAGTCAAAGAGTTATATAAAACAATTAATATCAATGTTGACTGCAGGAAATAAAACCCAAACCCCATCCATGGCAGTTAAATATGCAAACCTCTACCCTACAGAGGTGGACCAATGCAATACAAGTAACTGTTTTATAAAATGACAAACCTGAATGGCGAAGCATGTGCTTTCCGACTTCTTCTTTCGTGTAAAATTCGTTATTACATATTTTGCAATTATAGTTTCTCTTCTTCAAGTGTACTCTATTGACATGATGTTTCATTTTAGTAACATTGTAAAATACCAGATTGCAATAGGAACAGACAAACCTTTTACACGGAATTCCGTGAACTTCGTAAGAATGCTTATTTCGTATTCCGTGATTGCTAAACCTTTCCGGACACTCTCGGCAGGGAAAAGTCACTTTTATACCTTGGTGAAACGATTTTCTATGTAATTGTAACCCTCCCGCACTCTTGTAAATCTTGTCACAAAGCTTGCAAGGATATTTACGACCGGTGTGGACTCCTAAGTGCAGTAGGAAATTATATTTTGACACGCAAGTCTTTCCGCAAATGTAGCAGAGGAATTGAGGAAAATGCCTCTTGTAATGTCTGACTAGAAAACAATTATCTTCAAATCTCAACCCGCACTTCGGACATACAGTGAGCATTGGATCCAGTGCCGGTATATCAATTTTACTTTGCTCTTCATTAATTTTGAATAAGCTTCCCATTTGCATATCCTCAAATGGCACATTCTTGCCATCTTCAACAGAATCAGAAAACACATCAGCATATTTATTTTCATCAAAATCACTCTTTGTTGTTTCACCATTTTCAGTTGTGTTAAGCGAAGTTACATGAGCTTGTGGTTCCTTTTTTTTATCTTTTTTTGTATTTTGTTTCTCAGCGTATTCAACTAAAAAAAAATTACAATTTAAGATTAAAATAATGATAAGTTATTTGAAATTTTAAAAAAATTATACCATATATTAAAATAATCGTAAAAGAAAATTACTGCAGAGAAAACTGTCGTCATATGGTGTTTCTATTGCTTCAATTCTTTTACGAAAACCAAGTGCTATCCTCAAATTATGAATACAAGTATGACATATTAAGCATTTTGTTGTCAAAGAATTGTATCCAACAATCTGAAAAAGTAAAAAAATACATATTATTTTTATTCAAGTGAAAAAGTATTCAATGGTGATATATTTAGTAAACATATTTTTAAACTATCAAAAAAGCCTTATGTTCCTTCCAAATTTGTGTATTTTTTTTGTTGAATTTATGTATTAAAATTGTATTCATAAATGTATGCTAGAAGAACAAAGAGACGCAGTTCATTAACGTTTACAATATTGTCCCCAACACATGCAACTCCTTTAAAATCATATATAAGGGGTGGAGGACAGATTTTTGTGTGCTCAGATAAGATTAAAATTCAAACGTATATACGTCGCGCTCGCTCTTTGTCCTTTGAGTTTCAGTACTGAGTATTATTTGATTGGTTTGGTGACGTGTTTTCTTTGTGTTTATACTCAGTACTGTTAAGAAGCGAAACATCGTGCTTCACTCAATTTATGGGCGTCGCTTTGCTCTTCTTGCCTTGATAATTTTGTAATTTTCAAAATATAAAAAATTGTCTTCATTTGAGCGTTTCAGTCTTCCTCGTCATCAGTGTTCCAGTACCATTAGTAGTAATACCTTATTTAAAATAAATTTTTACACTGCGAATGATTTGAAAGTCTGAGTGGAGCGATCTTGATTCTGCCAGCATTGGATGGGACAATGATAGCTTCCATTGAAGGAAAAATAATGAGAAGGTGAATCTATGGTGTCTCAATCCATCCCTGGGTGACGCCTTCTCGGATCACTTTGCGTTTCTCGGCAACGCAGAAATGTGAAAATATATTTAAAAAAAACATGGATAGGACTCTTTTTCTCCCACCCAACAGGACATGAACCGTGATCACATAAACAAGATAATGACAGGTCGTAGATGCCTTCAAATGCCTTGACTTCTGTATTCTTATTCTCGAAAGACTTCAGATTCAAAAGATTCATCTTTGTTGAGATATCTATGATATATCTTGATAACACCCCATTGGGAGTTAATTTAATCTAACATTTTTAAAGTATTGCTCAAACAACACGATAGTATTGCTCAAAAAACCCTATTTTTTTTCTCTCCCACACAATGCATACTGGAAAGCACTAAAGCAAAAGTGCAAGAATCCCTTACCCGTAACATGACCTTGCATTTATAAGCAGGGTGCAACAAAGTGAGAGGGGGGAAAAAAAATAATAACACGATGCTTGAAAGCTTCGTTGCCATATAAATGGTCAAAAAATCATTTTTTTAAATATTATTTTCTTAGATATGACAATAGAAAATTATTATAAATTACATTATACGCTACACAACAATGTATTTAAGATTAAACAAACCTTTAACTGAAAGCACTCCATAAGCATCTTGGAATAATTCTCTTTTTCACCATTATACGTATAACTTCCTCGCATATTTCTCAGTTTATGAACATGCCCACATATTACACAGGTGCCGGATGTCAAATTACACTGCAACACTCTTTCTGAGCGGCGGTTTGATTCCCTAAAAACGTAAATTAGTATCACTCTAAAGTTTACATTAAAATCGGTAGCAAGAAAATTAACTTTATACAAATATCAATGGAAAAATATTGAAATGTTAAGGCAAACAATTCATTTGCCAGCGAGAGATCACTTACCTCTGAACTGGGATCAAATTCAAAACGCTAGAATAGTATAAATAATCTAAATCCATTTTAATTTTATGAAGGTATAGAGTAACGGATACTAGGATAACAGATTATGTACGGTACTTAGTTTGATTATTCTTATTGTCATCAATGAAATTTCACAAAATCTGACACTTCACCTGTTTGTTTTGTTATTATTTTTGCAGTTTTTGACATGACATGGGGCAACGTTCGGATTTGACACAGCGAGATCGATCCGATCAACTGTTTTTCGTATACTTTTATTTTAGAGAAATAGTTTTTTTAATGTTTCGATATTTAATAATTTTTTTAGCGTTGGCTCACTAGCAACTACAGTATTTCCAAGGAATTTCAACGTTTTTATTACAAATTTGTCGAATGTTAGTTATAATAATTTGAACATAAAAAAATAATCCACTCACATAAAAGAACAAGTAAAAAATACAAAATTAACGAACAAATAGGAAAATAATAAGCAGTGTTGCATAAGCTGGAACTAGAATATTGTCAGTCTGTTGGTGGATTTTTTTTTAAATCTGACCATGCTATCAGAAAACTACACAAAAATTCTGAATAATTCGTTCAATTATTTTTGTTAAAATGTACTAATGGACAAGATTTATTATTTTCTTATTTCTGGGACGCCCAAAGTATTCTTATTTTTTATAGTTTTTCACCCTTCAAAAGTGTCCCAACCAGTATCTGTTTTTATGACTTATCCTCCTAATATGTCAGTCAGTGTCTAGTTGTTTTCTATTTACAATATCCCATATTCGAATATTTGTATTATATATATTAAACTCGAGCTTTGCGATCAATTTGGTAAAACGAACGCCACCGCGTTCGTAAAAAAAAACGCGGGAATTCCAAAATTCCAAGAACTAATATTTTGATTTTCTGATTGAAAATTTCGAAAATAGGATCTCAACTGAACAACATTTTTCACTATTTTAAAGAAGTTCCGAATGTTGTTGTGGATATTCAAATGTTCCACAAGAATTCTTTTTCGAGAGGATGATTTCCCACACCTAAAATTTATTTAAACTTTTAAACAAATGACATACTTTGCTTGTCCGTTGCTAAAGATAATAAATAATAATAAAAACAACGACATTATGCACAGAATGGAAATGTAAGGATTTCTCAAGGAATTAACCATCATAAAGAAGATACCGTTTCAAAGAGTAACCAAAAAGTCTACACAAAAAAATTAACCGCATTCTCACTCCTCATATACTGCCAAATTAGGACTAAACGTTACAATTAGTTGTGCTTTACGAGATTCCTAATAATGATTCATGTCCGTACTTCCTTACCTTATCTATATGTTTCTTAATAGTGTGTCAAAAAAGTAAATGATAAAATTAATCTAAAATAATAGCGTATATAATTCTCATTAAACTCTTTCGAATATTTGATTTTACTTAATTTCTTTTCTCTGACGCCAGTTACGATTTTCTATGTCACTTTTCTTTTCTAGATGACTTCGCTAAAGTCAAAAATGCAACATAAAAAAGACTGACGCCATCTTTCAAATATGTACCAAACTTAAAGAATTTACGAACAGATGTCGAACATTACAAAAATCAGAAAAAATATGTTACTCACTTTTATTTGAGAAAGTGAATAAATGATTTGAGAAAATATTGTTTTTTCTTTCTTTTACCCCATATTATTTTTTTAATACTTTTTTTGTAATTTTCGATGGACGACCAAACTATTTTAAAAGTATTACAATGCATTAACTGTAGTTTAGATTTCATTGATAAAAGCTAAGTGCTTGGGACTAAAAGTAAAACGTATAATAATAATACCTTCATGAAAAATTATTAGACAGTCTAATATTTAAAAGATGGGAATTTGTTTAAAAAACTGGCTTAGTATTTTTGACGTGTAGGAGACAATATAGAAGTACTATGCGTCGTTAAATTTTATTATGTTTTTGTGATGAAGATTATAATGAAATTGAAATGACGGGAAAGCGTAACCCTGATATGGAATTTAGAAAGATCTTCACATCATTCTTAAATATATGAGATCTTAATTCTCTCGTTTAAGAGGTTAGCCTCTTTTCCGGGGATTTGATTGTCACGCATGTCACTCTAATTCAATTTATTATAAATGTCTCACAAAGCAAGGAATAAAAACAAAAACTTTTTTTCTTTCTCACACACATTCAGTTGAATGATTTCAATACACGAAACAAAATTAAATTCTATGTCTTATAATTATACTTATCAGTAAATAAGTTATTATTTATGACGGAAGGTATTAGGGTAAAGTTATGTGGTAATTATTTATAGGTTTATTAAAAAAAAACAAAATTTATCTGAGAAGCCTTAAAAAACGGGGATATATTCAAATATATCACTTTATCCCGATCATCAGAAAAAAATACAGTAAAACTTCGATACAACGGACCTCTATTTAACGAACTTCGGATGTAAAGGACAAAAAAATACTTCAAATGTAAAAAAATAAAATAAAAACGTCCTTTTAATACTATACATACTTAAATTCAGTGTCTCATTAACAGACGGGAGGAATATCTAAGTTAACATTCTCAACCCATAAAGGATTGTATTAAACTCGTTTTGTGTTTATAACAACCGATGTAATCAATATTTTCATTCATCATTTTCTTGTGGAAAATTCGCCTTCGTAAATACGTTGTTTTCGTAAGTTGGTAATGAATGACGACACATAAACGATGGACTTATTTTAATATTGGTAACATTGCAAAATTATTGGCGGCTCTATTTGTTGATGTTGATGTCCACCCTCCCACCCCCCCCCCTCATATTTGTATAACACAAATATGGTAGTGTAGTGGTAAACAAGCAATCCACACTACTACTATTACAGGTTTTTTAAACCATAGACAATAAACCATATGACGTGATAAAACGTTCAATGACGGAAATTTGATGACGTATGCGAACGCACGTTTTTCGTTTTATTCAATATCTAAAGTTTAAACCTTCATATCTCCCTTACTTCTCTACAGATTTTAATAAGAATGTTAACGATAGTTTTGTGATTTTTCATATTATTATATTAGCCAATAATAACACAGTGTGAGAATGATAAATTATATTGATTAAATTACAAGTGACCATGAATTTTTGAATAAAAAAAGCGATCTAAATAAAGTAAATTCAATAAAATCACCAGTCATAATTTTACCATCAGACAACTTAATTGATAGCCTTTTGACAGCTAGATGGTACTGCTTATTCACCAAGAAAATAGAAAACCGTTTTTTTTTCAGACTGCCTTCTTAATTTTCACACCGACTGTCATTTCGCATCGTCATATTCCCCATGTCACTTTTGTGTGCTTAATTTTTGGGTTACGACATCTGGTCACCTCAATAGAATTTCACATATATTCGGGCTACGAGGTCAGAATGGTTCCTACCTTTACGGGGCACGACTTTTCGAGGAATTTAAGGCTAATTTATATTTTTATTATTTATCTGCTTTTTACAGTAAATATTCGCATTCGACTTTATTTGAACGGAATATTTATGTTCATATTAAAGTGAGGTGTTAATATTTAAATGAGACTTTCATGTACGAATATAAAAATCCGTAATCACGATATGAAAATACTGAATATCATTTCAAGAAATTTGTTTCTCTTTTTAAGGCCCAGCATTCGTTAAATCGTAACTTAATTTTCTCTAAATCCAGGAAATCCATTCATCTAAAACATTTTACGTTATTATTTTTCTTCTTAAAAAAACCTTTTTTGTATTGAGAAAATAAGTTTTTCTTCGATATAAATATATGGTTTTGAAAAGAAAGAGTTATTGAAAGGCAAGGAGTGTTCGCCTCCGTAGTGTAATGGTCAGCACGCTCGGCTACCGTACTAAGGGTCCCGGGTTCGATTCCCAGGGGGGGTCAAATAAAAATGATTATTACTGTATTTATTACTGTATTTATTCAATATTACCCTGGACTGGTACCTGAAGCGGAGGGCTGATCACCTTTCTTTCATGTGTTAACGATCAAGATAACACTGCGTTTATATGATGCAGTGCCCTATGTACCATCGGAGGCAGAAAAGGGGTTTGAAAAAAATGAGTTAAAAAAATACAATGGCAAAAAAACGTTAACTCTAAAATCCTTGTTTTGAGAATTCAAGCATTTAAGTTTTTTTCGCCGAGTTCAAGAGACGGGTGGAAGGTAGAGACTGACTATGAAAGAAGAAACACCAATCGTCACACAGATTGTGACCCGGGAATAAGATTATATAAAATACAATGAAAAAATGATAATGCGAATTATATCAATAATTAAAAGAAAAAAACAAAATATTGGATATAAAATGAAGTGAAATTTAAGTCAGAATGAGATGAAAACGAGAAATGAGAGCTGTAATGTCTTGGCACTCGGTATTGCATATCCTTACTCGTACAAGCTTGTGCAAACTACCGCGAAGGTGTACTAATCCCTTGAGGATAACACCTCAAGGGACCTCTCATTTTCTGGTACACAAATACCAACGTGACAAGTTTTGAAATGAATAATCACCTACCTACAATAAGTCACTGAAATGTATGTTAAACTAATAATACGTTTGAAAGTAAATACAAATATAACATCTCATCCTCAAAACTGTTTACCGCTAATCAGTTTAGATTAGTAAACTACAAGCCCATCATTCAAGTGACCGCATTTTATTATTTAGGTACCTACGCACTTTCTACTAAAAAGTAGTGAAGTAACTACATAACACAATAAAGTAATGTGCAAATTATAAATAAAACACTTTTTTTACCACTGGAGAATTATATCGTTACAACTAATTTCAGAAATTACAGATGCTTCCTCTACGGGTTTGAATATAAACTGTTGAAATTCACACGCGTTTATGGAAGCATCTATAGATTCCAAAACTAGTTGGAACAATATGAACAACGTGTCGGGATGTGGTCCCGTGGTTAGTGTCGCGGACTCTTAAGTCGGAGTTTCTCGGTTCGAACCCATTCTACCACAATTTGATACCTATTTCTAATAATGAGCCGCTTAGGCTCACAGAAATAGTAGGAAATTGAATTAATTAAATATTAATTAAATATTAATATAATAAAACACCAATATTTCATTTAAAAAAATATATATATATATATATATATATATATATATATATATATATATATATATATATATATATATATATATATATATATATATATATATAATGTTCAAGTGGTAAAAAACAAGTGTTTTTTTTTATAATTTAGTCAAATTACTCTTACCACAAAGTGAGTACCGAAACAATAAGTAACATAAGTATTTTTTAAGGAATAATCCGCAAAGCCTCTAATTTTCTAGGCTTGTCTGCAGGTAGTATAGGGAAGGTAAATGTGAAAAATACATCACAAATACGCAATTTAAAATCCTACGACGCCAGTTTCGCAGCCGAGCGTCCACTCAACTACTCCACGGCGCCTGTCATATATCATATATGTCCCGAGTATATTTAAATATATATATATATATATATTTAAATATACTTTCTTTCTTACTTTGGGCATATCGCCAGAAAGAACGAGAAGAGTCTTGAAAAACTGGTAGTAACAGGTACAGTTGAAGGCAAGCGGGCAAGAGGACGGTCTCCAACAAGATGGACAGACCAAATAAAGGAATTAACCGGATCCTCGCTAAACGCTGCCATCAAGTTGGCCCAGGACCGGGAAGAATGGAGAGGACTTGTGCACCAAGTGCCTGACATTCCAGAAGACCACGACGCTCAGCATTGAGCAAGAAGATGAAGAAGATATATATATATATATATATATATATATATATATATATATATATATATATATATATATATATATATATATATAGATATATATATATAGATATATATATATTCTGTCCGCCTCCGTAGTGTAATGGTCAGCACGCTCGGCTACCGTTCTGGAGGTCCCGGGTTCGATTCCCAAGGGGGGTAAAATAAATATAAGTGATTTTTTCACTGTCATATTTATTCAATATTACCCTGGACTGTTACCTGAAGCGGAGGGCTGATCACCTTTCCTTCATGTGTAAACGATCAAGATAACACTGCGTTTATATGACGCAGTGCCCTATGCACCATTGGGGTGCGGATAAGGGTTTTATTTTTATATATATATATATATATATATATATATATATATATATATATATATATATATATATATATATATATATATATATATATATATATATATATATATATATATATATATATAATATATATATATATATATATATATATATATATATATATATATATATATATATATATATATATATATATATATATATATATATATATATATATATATATATATATATATATATATATATATATATATATATATATATATATATATATATATATATATATATATATATATATATATATATATATATATATATATATATATATATATATATATATATAATAACATTTTGAGGTGAAAAGTGTATTTTTTTGTAAATTATCTTAAAATCAGAACTAATTGTATAAATTACATTACGCACCTACCAGGGTAATATGGACATTCAGTCGGTTAGTCAATATATCGATGTTCCGAGAACACGTGAAATACGTGCGTTTACTTAATAATACCGTTTTTCCAAATAAATAGAGCAAAAATGATGTATACAAATGTACAAATGTATTTGCATATGACGTGCATTTGTGCCCAATGCTAATTTTAAGACTAGCTAAATTACTTTGAATTAATTGTCTAAGTATAAAAGCTACCGAGTGAAATGGAAAAACTAACGTACCAGTATTTGCAATAATCTCTCCAATTTATAATACTTTTTCAAGAATCTCACTATTTTTGTCCATTTTGCTGCGTCGTATTTAGAATTGGATAGTCAGAAAACTGTACTTTTGTCTTTTACCTCTCTTATTTTTTTTAAAATATCAGCTGTAACAATTTCATTTTAATGATCTAACGATGGAATGATTATTCCGAAATCGGTAGTCACGAATTAGTATTTTTTATAGTTTTACACAAAGTAAACGATGAATGATAAGGAGAGTGTTATATTACCATACCACAAAATTAACAATGCTTTTAATATTAGAAAAAATATATACCCAAATTAACCAGCTGCCTGACATATATAAAATAGAAACCATTCAGGGATCCAAAGTAAATTATCTGAAAAAATACTTCGTGTGAAAGATATATTTATATGTAGTGTGTAAGTCATATATTTTTTTTTTTTTTTACCTTATGTTTTTTTTTATATTTTCTCATTTATTTATTTTAAATATGCTTCTTACCTTGTGTTTTTCTCATTTATTCCTTTTAAATATGGTTCTTATGTCTATTTATTTTACCTGTTTATTGTTTTTATATTTTGCCATGTATTAGT